>NW_023458555.1:112338961-112343611 GCF_013731165.1 Rhagoletis pomonella
ATAATAATACAAAGTCTACTGAGAAAATCGTCAAAATCTATGCTGTACAGTAGACGCTCACAAATTAGAACTCTTAGTAATTAGAATTTCCCGAAATTAGAATCAACTTTTTGAATACATTACACGCTCTGAAATTAGAATCGAAAATTCTAATTTCAGAGCGTATTTTGTTTTTTTGTTGCAAAATAGATATAAAAAGGGGAATCCCCAATTTATTCATGTTACGCTCGGTAGTCGTTGGATTTTCGTCGCTATCTGTACAGTTTTTGTTAGTTTTTGTTTGAAATTCGATTCGCGTGCACGTGTTTCGGCATTGTTTGCTTAAAAGTAAAAGTCGTTCGTTGAAATGCCAAATAAACGTAAGAAAAATACTTTGTCTTTGGAAACCAAAGTGCAGATCTTGGAAAAGCCTGACCAAGGTATTCAAGGGAAGCGGTTAGCCCTAGAATTTGATGTGGCGCCATCTGCAATCACCTATATCAAATCTATGAAATCATCAATTTTAAGCGCTGTTTCTAATACCTATCATAAGGCTAACAAAAAATCATTGCATATCGCTGAATATCCAAAAATGGAAGCAAGTCTTTATAAGTGGTTTTTAAATCAACGCGAAAAAAAGTGTACATTAACTGGGCCAATACTAAAGAAGAAAGCCAAACAAATATTCAAAGTGGAATATCCCGATAAAGATGAAAGTACATTTAGCGCAAGTGATGGATGGTTTAGCAAATTTAAAAAACGACACGGAATACGTTTTTTAAAAATTTGTGGCGAGATTCTCTCTAGTGATGTTGCTTCAGTCACCCCGTTTATTTACAGATTTCGTGCAAAAGTCGATGAGATGGGGCTAATGGAGTCACAAATATATAATGTAGATGAAACCGGATTATTTTACCGTTGTTTACCTGACAAAACATACGTCTCTCTTTTCGAGAAAACCGCCCCCGGGTATAAAATCCAGAAGGAACGAATTTCAGTGTTACTTGGTGTAAATGCTGATGGATCACATAAATTAATGCCATTAGTAATTGGAAAAGCAAAAAAACCAAGAAGTTTCCAAGGATTCAATAATCCACTCCATTACAACTTTTCAAAAAATGCTTGGATGACACCTCGGATTTTTCATGATTGGTTTCACAAGATATTTATTCATGAGGTAAGAAAAAACTTTGTTTTTAGGTTCAGTAATTCCAAAATATTTTCAATTCACAGGTGATTCGTTTCTCTCAGGAAAATAATTTGCCTCCGAAGGCAATTTTGCTAATTGACAACTGCTCTGCTCATGCACCAATTGAGAAACTTCAAAGCGACGATGGAAATATAATTGCATTTTTCTTTCCACCAAATGTAACAGCAACTTTACAACCAATGGATCAGAATCCTATTAAGTTAACCAAGCTAAACTACAGAAGTATGCTTCTTTCTCAATTAATTGCTGAAGGAGGTGACCTCAAGGTTCGCTTGAAATCCTTTTCAATTCGAAATGCAATCATGCTATTAAAGCAAGCTTGGTATGATGTTCCAGAAAGAGTAATAAAAAAGTCCTGGTCAAAGTTGAACAACTGGGACTCTGATCAGTATGAAAGTGATGACGATGATGTGCCACTAGCACAGCTACTGCAAAAAGATCAAGACTGCAATGGAGCTCTTCAGGCAGCTCAAGCACTTTTAACAGAAATAGAGCCAACTAATAACATTAGCATACCAGAAATTGAAATATGGAACAATGATGTGCTTGATGACGACCCTGCACATGATCTCAATAGCGATGATGAGTCTTCAGCGAATTTGATGACCGGGAGGTCTTACCAGTTGTCTCTACTTCTACAGCCATTGAAAGCGTCAATAATTTAATAAAATGGTGTACTTATAGTGAATCGTTTTCCGCAAAGCACACAAGCAATCTGCTAGCTCTTCGCAATGAGATTGTTATTGCAGAAACAAATAAAAGGAAGAAGCAAACAGCAATAACAGACTACATGCCTGCAAATTAGTTACGAAGTTTTTGATTAATTTTTGGCTGTTTTAATGTATATTTATCGATCTCTTATGTATTTTTGATAAAAAAAAATATATTTACTGTAATTGGAGTTTTTGTTTTTTGGACCTTTTTTGACTTAGCGCATAAATACATATATGTATATTGGATTGTTACCTTATGTTTTCTCGTTTTTATGAATAAAATTTAGTAAGACAAAATTTCATTGTAGTTTTTCAATGCAAATTGACTTAAATTTTAAGGTTTTATTGAAATAAAAAAACGTCCAGGAATTAGAATTTTTCAGAAATTAGAATCACCCTAAAAACAAAGTGGTTCTAATTTGTGAGCGTCTACTGTATAAGCTTTATCTCCTATAGCACTGATTGTTAAGATACCAGTTTTTGCCATATATCTCCTTTATGTACGAAACTAAACCCAATAAATTGTGTTACCGGTTTACATACCGATCACATAGCGGTGAAAATCACTTAGATTGGTGTCATATAAAGTATATCTTCCATACCTCTGATTGTTTAGATGTGATTTTTTATATAAGTATGTAACTCCTCTATCGATGTATGCAGATGTATTCAAAAGCAGTAATCTGTCAAAGTAAAATTTGAAGATGTTCATGAAAGGTATGAAGCCTTCGGTATAGCCGAAGACAGCGCTGCTCTTACTTGTTTTAACTAATATGGTTACGGGTAGACGGGTAGACGGATTACTCGTCAAAGCCTTTATGAAATAACACTGGTCGACGGCCAAAATTTACCAGAGACGCCGTTATGAAATTCGTATGTAAAATCACCCCCTGATTCCGAAAATCAAGGTTATTTTTAATTTTATGGTACCGTTTTTGAGATATTTGCAATTTACCGTTTTCAAGAACGAATTAAGCAATTCCAAAACGGTTTGAAGCTTTTAAAAGGTAATAAAATTTTCTATAAGCTGTGCATACAACACTTTTTGCTAGGCCCTGTAGATTCAAAGATAACGAACAATCATTATCGATTTTTTCAATTTTTTTTGTAAAAATATAAAAAAAATTGTACTTTGCGGGGAAGGATCTCGAAAACCTTTTATTTTTTTGCAGATTTTTTTTTTCTCCCTAAGCTCTGTTATATTACAAAAAAAATAAGGTATCATCGAAGAAAATCGATGCAAAACTACGTAAGTTATAAGCGATCAAATAAAAATACCCAGGTTGCGCAATTTCAACGTATACCTCAAAACGTATGTATGGTATAAAGAAGAGTCAAATATCTAGCTATGCTCTGTTTCTATTGAGTTAAAAGTTCAATTTATGAATGAAATTACCCATATTTTTAACTTTTTTTTTTAAATTTATTTATGTTTATACTATATTCTAACAATCTTTATCTTAATTTGATTTTACTATGTTGTCGAAATAATTATGTGTTCTACTTTGACGCTTATTCAGTTTAGGATCGGTTTCTCTTATGAGAAACCAGCAGTAATCACCCATCATTGCGACGTCCCAGAATCCTTGATATCGATTCTCAATTAATTTCATTTGCTGGTGAAACCTTTCGCCATGTTCATCGCCAAGATTTGCCGGAAAAAAGCTCAAATGTGAGTGGAGAAAGTGAATTTTTAAAGACATATTTACGCCCATTTTCGCATAATTATTGATTAGGTCGTTCACTATCTGCTCGTAGTTAGGGCTTTTGTGTCTACCGAGAAAAGAAGCAACGACCTTTTCAAAGGATTCCCACGCTGCTGCCTCAACTGATGAGAGTAGTCCTTTGAATTGATTATTGTTGATCAACTTTCTTATTTGTGGTCCAACAAAAATACCTTCCTTTATCTTGGCTTGAGAAATATCTGGAAAAACTGTTTTCAAATAGTCGAATGCTTCGCCTTCTTTGTCCAAAGCTTTAACAAAGTTTTTAATGAGACCGAGCTTGATGTGTAAGGGTGGAAGTATGATTTTCTCTTTCTTGACAAGAGGGGTGTATTTGATGTTATCCACACCAACGGTAAACTCGACTCTTTCCGGCCAATCCTTTCTGACGTAGTGGTCCTTACGAGCTCGGCTATCCCACTTGCAGAGGAAGCAGCAGTGCTTGGTGTAGCCACTTTGTAGACCGCATAGCATTGCAACGACTTTGAGATCAGAACATATTTTCCAATCATGCTCTTCATATTTGATAAATTTGAGTATTTTTTGCATTTCCTCGTAGGTTTCCTTTGTATTTACTGCATGTGCAATCGGGATAGAAGGCTTTTTGTTACCAATATGCAATAATACAGCCTTCAAACTCAGTTTATTGCCGTCTATGAACAATCGCCACTCTTTTGAATTATATGTTTGACCAAACTCTTTGAATAAACCAGGGATGTCGTTGCAGTAGCATATACTGTCTTTCTTGGTATAGTGTTTGGAAAATGGTTCGTGACGAGTTCTACTATATGTCACCTTAACATCGGATGACACAAATTTAAATTGTTGCATACGAGAAGTGTGGATCTCGGCCTTTTCCTTGGATAGTTCCAAATCTCTTATCCAATCATTAAGTTGTGCTTGTGACAGAACGTTTCTTTTGTTTTCCATGCGAAATTCAGTACAACTTGATCCCCCGCACTCAGATGTTACTGTTGACAATGGAACTGGATCCGCAACTGCCGTTGAATGTAGTACTGGTAAT
>NW_023458555.1:112343711-112359895 GCF_013731165.1 Rhagoletis pomonella
TTTTTTTTGTGAAAATACTAGATATACTTAGCTAGCCTTAACTTAGTTTACTTAGTTAGATTTAACTTTAGGGTAAACACTTACCTCATGTATTTACCTCAGTTCTAGTTACCTATACTTATCTTACCCTCTTGCGATTAACACACTTGCTTTAGACTTAAGAGACATACCAACCTAGTAGGTTAAGTAAATATACTTACCAGGTTTAGATGATAGGAGTTAGCTTTAAGAAATAGGATTAATTTAGTTATAAGAAAATGAATTATAAATAAAACTATAAGTTAAAAATGGGAATGCTGAGTTTACTCATTCCATAGGGGGGCACATTAGGAATTCGATAATGGGGCTATCAATACTAGGGTGCGCTGATAGCCACGGATGAGGGTGGGCCAGCACCGGGCGTCACATCACCACCAGTGGCGCCCTTATATTCGGCTTTGTTTTTTTTTTATTTCGTTTATTTTCTTTTTGTTAGTTTGGTTAGATTCTTGGTTTCTTTTTGATTTTAAATTTTATTTTCGATATTTAATTTAACGTTCTTTTTTCAGCTTTTTTTTACTGTGCTTTTTTTTGAATTTTCGTTATGTGTCCGTCCGATACTTCCGGCCATGCCGGAAGCTGAAGATGTTTGACAAGCATGACTTTTCTCTGCTATGACGCAGGGAACAGTGGTGAATGCAAGAACCCAGCCCAGCCGACATGACTAGCCACAGAGCACCCCTTTGTGTCATGCCGCCTGCATTCACTGCTGCTCCCATCGTATGCTTACCATAACATTCTTTCTGCGACATCATTTACAACAACAATGTTCTTTAGTTTTTCTACATTACTTTTGCATCATTGCTCTATGTTGAAGGGTATTTTTTCATAAAATCGGTATTTAGAGAAATTTTTTTATTTTCTTCGGAGATATTATCTGTCAAAGTTCGAATTTTTTCGTGATTCTGACCATTCATGTACTTCTTCAAATCATTATATCTCGGGCTCTACTCATCGTAGAGACTTTATCCTAACGTCGTTTTGAAGACAAAGAATTCTGTATGATGGTATTGTCCTAAAGTTAAGCCAACTATTAACAGTTCCACTTTTTTAAGTTGATTTGCATAGTGAAGATCAGTAAATTTGGGATTTAAAATTACACCATCGTAACCCTTGTTTAAGGCCCTTATTATGAGTTGAATTCGATTCTCGATCTTCGCTGGCTATCGAAGATTGAAAGTGAAATTCGTATTATGAGCTATGCAAGCGTGTCGAAATTTTCGTTGAGTATCGAATTTTCAGTCGAACAGAATTTTGCTTTCGGTGGTGTAGCGAAGTGTTAGAAAATTGTAAAAAATTTATGATTTTGCCTTTGTTTTCTTACTTTTTGGCGGTTAGACACTAATTTCAAACAATTTTTACTAGTTTCATGCCGTGAATACTAAATACAAGCTCGAAAGGCTGGTTTCACTTATGAAAGAAAATACCAACACTCTGTTGGGACGAGCTGTTTATAGTTTTAATATATTTTAAATAGATTTGGATCACAAAATTTCTTAAATATATTGTGTGTCAAAATATATTCGAAAGACCACACTTAAACTCTCTTAAACATTTTCTACCCCTGGAAAGTTTTTTAAGCTCCCATCCTCTGACGAATCGTTGAACCAGAACTCCGTTGTACTAATTTTTACCACGTTTTTATAAACTCGCTTTCTTTTTTATTTCATTTTAATTTGCACAAATTTACATACTATGTACATATGTATAAGAACACTATTTAGTTTGCTCGATTTGTTAACAAAGCTTCTCAACGGTGAAAATATACTATTGTGAACAACCTAAACGAACGAAATTCACAACAGCGCTATTCTTCACCGAATGAACGCCATAATACCGAATGAAAATTGGTTCGATCAGCACTTTCGACCACAGCCGAAGATCGAATGCAACTCATAATAGGGGCCTAATTCTTTATAAAAAACATATTTAAAAAAAATGGGAGTTTTTCAAGAACTATTTTTAAAATATTTTTTTTATGACGAGATTATTAATTTTGTGACAGTCTACAATGAAGTCTCTACGATGAACAGAACCCGACATATAACAATTTGAAAAAATGTGTTCTAATTACTGAAAAGGGCACAATCCAGTGATCGTACATTTACCCACAAGGAAATTTTAAATTAACAAATAAATTTTCATAACAAATTAATAGGTAATAGTAATGGTAAGTATGATTTGCAAATTTGCTAACAATATAGTTAAGTGTAAAAATTAGCCTACTTCGGTAGAAACCGAACATTACCAATTTAACACATAGTACCTGTGAATAGGGCATTCCGCGGCACTGATAAATCGATTTTTTTTTATTTTATTTTTTTAAAGACCTACATGTAAATTTCTGAGTTTTGAAATAAATATGCAAGAGGGCTTGTGATTTATGGAGAACAAAGAAAAAGCAATTACTAACACCCAAATTCATAAAAAATAAAGAAGGCTTTAATTGCATTATCGAAAATTTGTATGAAAATGGCACTTTATAGAATTCTATAAACCTATTTTATTTTTTATGAAGAAGGCCCTAAGTGTATAAGGCAGTGATAAAAAGTTGTACGGCATTAAATGATGCTGATACGTACCTACATACATACGTAATATATGTGAAAACTTCAAGTCGATGAGGGTCGCCTAAAGCTTGTCCGATCATTCCAAAATTTTGCACATATGATTTTTTTAGCTATTCAAATAAAATTAGAGATTGGGAGCTAAATATTTTTTACTTTTAAAAGTAAGGGCCACCCTAGTGTTTATTGATATATCTGTACTGTAGTGTTTTCGGGCGGTACTAGCTCTTTCTGCCAATATAGGAGTATTACATATATGGTTTTAATACGTTTTACCATAGGTGTGCCCTGTGGCAATTCTGTTTAGTAGCTTTACGTCGTACGTTTCAAGGTCCAGTTTTCTGTTTTTGAACCATGGCTGCTTTTTAGTGTAAAGAACTCAGCTATGTCTGTGTCCCATTTTGGTAGTTTGTCCTTGAATTCTGCTTTGGCTTCAGTCCATAGTGTGTTGCTAATTCGTAAGAGCGCTTCACAGTGCGTAAGTTTAGGGGGTAGAGATTTGCCGTGAATTATTGCTGTTTTAGCTGCTTCGTCAGCTATTTCATTTATCCTAATGCCTACGTGACTGGGTGTCCAAACGATTTTAAAGCTTTCAATGCTTGACAGTTGAAGCCAATTGTGTTTTTCCGCTACTATGAAGTTCCGGGTGGTTTGGCTGTTTAGGGATTGGATTGCTGCCGGACTATCGGTAAATATTGTAATTTTTTTATTACCTCTGTCACTTGCAATGATGATCGCTTGTGGCAATGCAGCTAGCTCACCGTACGTGGACGTGAAGTTTCCATCCACATTGAACAGGTATGAAACATTTGTAGAAATACATATATATAAAATTAAATTGAGGGAAAACGAAGAGCAAAGCCAACTAAAGTAAAAGAGTCAACATTGAAATGCGTCAAAATGAAAATAAGGGAGCACAAATTTCAATGTGAAGCAAAACTCTCTGGGAAATCAATACCTGTAATTATTGTACCATGAGCCAGATCTATGAAAAATTCAAGGTAATCATAAACAACAGATACACGAACGTTACTTTTAACAGATATGATAACCTTAAGTGCTTCGCATCCGATTTAACACAAACTAAAAGAAATTTTCCCGCCTAGAACTTAAAGCCCTTTATAATCAGAAAATCAAAACACTGACGGAAAACGGATACGAATTTCGGTTGTAGAACCACTGTTTGATTAGTTCTCTCGCCGTTCTGGACAGTGGCGCGAATTCATACGCTATCGCATATCTCATCAGAGTGGGGGTGTTTTGGTGGCTCTCCGAGACATCTCCGCAATGTTTCGTTCAAGCTGGTCTACAGTTGTTTGTTGTACACTTTCGGCGCATTAGCTTACCTGGTGCTGGTGCATTCTGCCTTTGACCAGACAAACGTTTTGAAGAGAGTTATTGAGGCGTTGGATGAAATGCCTGCTTTGATTCCCGTTAGTTTGGAAATTAGTTTCTTACCCGATGTTATTGCTTTTTTAACATTGCTGACGTGGGCCTTGATTGTGGAATTGGCCCTGGTTGTCCTACCTAACCATTTAAAATGTGAAACTTGTTCAATGTTAGTCCCGTTGACTAGTATGTTGAAGGCTTGTTTGTTATTTGCAGACATATGCATAAAATTGGTTTTTTATGTTGAATTTTAGATTTAATGCTGCATTTATATTTGACATTTTACCTGTAATTACTCAATTTTGTTTTGTAAGTTTTGTACTGCTGTAATTTTGTTGGTATTTGTAGATACAATAGCCAGATTGTCGGCAAATTTTTAATTATGTGTCGTTAATTTCATGAAGCTGGGATGTGGAAATGTTAAAAAGTGTCGGCGATTGACAAGTTGCTTGAGGTAGGCCTGATGTAATTTCAACAGTAGAGTTTCCTAAGGTAATAGTCCTTTGTGAGAAGAAGTTGTATGTCCAATTAGCTATTGATGTATCAATGTTGATCTGTAATAAAATATTATAAAGTGAGCACAAGTTGACTCTATTGTAGGCGTTTGACAAGTCCAAAAACCAGATAAAAACAGGGACCCAACCGGTTATGACTTTTATAATAAAAGCTTCGAGAAAAAAGTTATTTTGTGACTTTTATTTTATTGTTTTATGTGTTATGTTTTGTGTCAAACGTTTTATTAATCAAAAACTTAAATAAAATTAACTTATTACACTGGAACTATTTAATATGAGAATATGTGATAAACGTATTTAACGATTGTTCGTCTTCACCGGTGTGTGGATTGATTCGCTCTGCTAAAATGTCTATATTTTTCGAGGCGTTAAGTGCACTTTCATTTTGTGTTTTTATGATTCCTTTTGTTTCGTTCTTTCGTGTGTGTTTAGGGTTGCCGTCACCCTGGTTGAGTTTAGGCCGGTTGCCACATTGCTCCCCCCAGACTTTTAAGTCCTGAAACGGACGGGGAGTCTTATCCTGCGTCCAGAACGATTTGTTTGTGGCTCCGGCGAAGTAGTTTGCTTAAATGGCGATGCTTTCGCCGACGATGATGCTGAATCTTGTTGAGGCAAAGTTGTCGTTGATGATTCATTCGAATGAGTTTGATCTACTATCGGTGGTACTTCGTATGGATGACTACACTTTTGTTGAGTCGACGTTGCTGATGATTGTGTGTCTGGTTGACTGAATTCGATGAATGCTGGCTTTAGTCGATCTATGGAGATATTTACGTTGCTACAGTTGATTTGTACCGTAAAGTGCTTTGGATGTCTTGAGACTACGGGGTATGGACCATCATATGTTGGTTGAAATGCTGGCCTCATCTTGTCGTGCCGTACAAACACATGCGTTGCGTCCGCGAGTTTTTTGAATACGAATGTTTTAGATGCATCGTGATTTGCGGTTTGAGTAGGGCGCACTTTCTGCATTGTGTCGGCGAGTTGTTTGGCAAATTCTGATTGTGGGCGAATTACCTGAGTTTCGCTAAAGAACTGCCCCGGTAACCGCAATGTAGTACCGTAAACTAGTTGTGCAGCAGTTGTCCCAATATCGGGTTTAAAAGCTGTGCGTAGGCCTAGCAGGATCAGTGGTAGACGTTTTATCCAGTCTTGGCGTTCATGACAAGTAATCGCTGTTTTCAGAGAGCGGTACCAACGCTCGATAATACCATTTGCCTGTGGATGGTATGCTGTTGTGCGCAGGTGGGTTATGCCCAGCATGCGAGACAGCTCATTGAACAGTTGAGATTCGAACTGTCTTCCCTGATCGGTAGTGATGCGTGCTGGTATCCCGAACCTTGCAAACCAAACTGTTACGAGTTTCCTGGCGACTGTTTCTGCTGATATGTCCCTCACCGGTACAGCTTCAGGCCAACGCGTGTACCGGTCGATAATTGTAAGGCAGTACTGGTACTCATCCGACGGCGGAAGGGGTCCAATGAGGTCGATATTGATGTGTTCAAATCTGCATGCGGGCAGTGAAAATTGTTGTGCTGGCGCGCGAACGTGTCTGCTGACCTTAGCTTTTTGGCAGCTTAGGCAGTGTTGTACCTCCTTGGCGATGTCTTTACCCATATTTGGCCATATGAAGCGTTCTTTGACGAGTTTGGTGGTTGCGCGCACACCACCATGTGCGATGCAATGCATTTTCTCGATAATCAATCTGCGATGCGCTTGCGGTATAAACGGTCGAACTTCTGAAGTTGATGTATCACAGTAGATTATGTGATTCGTATTTGGTATACGAAATTTTTTCAGCTGCAAGGACGTGTCGCCTTCGATGAGTTTTTTTAGGTCAGGGCATTTCGTTTGATCTTCGGCAATTCGTTTAAAGTCGACGTTTTTCGATTCGAGCGTTTCGATGCGTGACAGGGTATCAGCTGTGGTGTTCTCGACGCCTGCGACGTGAATAATGTTCGTCGTAAACTGACTAATAAAGTCTAGCTGTCGCAATTGGCGTGGCGATGCTTTGTCGTATTTTTGCTTGAACGCGTACACCAGAGGCTTGTGGTCTGTGCGCACCTCGAAAGTTCTTCCCTCCAGCATACCGCGAAAATGTTTAATGGCCTGGTATACCGCGAGCAGTTCGCGGTCGTAGGTACTATACCTCCGCTGTGCTTCGGTGAGCTTGAGGCTGAAGAATGCTAGAGGTTGAAACTCGTTACCAATGATCTGATGGAGAGCTGCGCCGATAGCCGTATCACTTGCGTCCGTACTGAGCGATATTTGAGCGTTTGGTGCCGGGTGGACTAGCAGTGTTGCATTCGCCAATGCTTGTTTGCATTGATTGAAGTGTTTAATTGTATCTTCGGTCCTTTTTTTGGTGCCAGGAATTAGTTTAACGAGTGGTATTTGGTGATAAACTGCATTTGGTAAAAAACGGCGATAAAAGTTTATCATTGCTAGGAATCGACGCAATTCTTTGGCGACTCCAGGCAATGGAAAGTTGCTGATCGCCTGCACTTTCCTGGGTAGCGGCTCGATACCTTGCTTCGTGACCAAGTGCCCAAGGAACTCGATCTGTGGTTGAGAAAATTCGCATTGTGCTGCGTTGATGGTGAGGTGGAACTGTTGAAGACGTTCGAAGACCTGTCGCAAGTGTTGCTTGTGCTGTTCGATGCCTTCGGAAGCGACGCACACGTCGTCGATATACACAAACACGAAATCCAGACCTCGGAAAACTGCATGCATAAACCTTTGAAACGTTTGTGCAGCGTTGCATAAACCAAACGTCATGTGAGTGAATTCGAATAACCCAAACGGCGTGGTTATTGCCGTCTTGTGGATGTCGCTGGGCTCGATCGGAATTTGGTGGTAAGCTCGGTTGAGGTCGATTTTGCTGAATACATCCTTCTGGTATAGGAAGTGTGTGAAATCCTGGATATGTGGAAGTGGGTATCGGTCCGGTACCGTCTGAGCGTTAAGAGCTCGATAATCCCCGCATGGGCGCCACTCACCGTTAGCTTTTTTTACCAGATGTAATGGAGAAGCATACGAGCTTTTCGAAGGACGACAAATTCCGAGCCTAGTGAGGTATTCGAATTCCTCTCTGACAGCTTTGAGTTTTTCTGGTGCGAGACGTCTAGGTCGAGCGAACACAGGTGGGCCTTTTGTTTCGATGCAGTGCGTCACCCCAGTCTGCATTGGTGACGGGGCTATTGCGTTAGGGTCCGTTATTTTACTGAATTCGCGCAGCAATTTTCCTATGTCGCTGGAGTCGTATTTGGTTTTAATTGTCGTTGATTTTTCAAAACTACAGATGCCTGGTCGCGATAGCGTTCCGTCTATAAGAGTCGTGTTCCCGATGTCGATTATTAAGTTGAAATGGCGAAGGAAGTCGACACCAATAATTGCGTGTCGCGTTTCGGCTATGACGAAGTCCCACGTGAGTTTGCGTTGGAGAGCTAGGTCGAGTGTGCGGCGTGTTAAACCGTAGGTTTTGATGACGGTGCCGTTCGCTGCGAAAAGTGGTTTGCCTTCGCTATTTGACAAACGACATGCACGTGTTGGTGGAATTACGGATACCTCCGCGCCAGTGTCGATCAAAAATAGTTGTTTCGAAATTTTATCTAGGATGAAAAAACGTTTAGATTTCGTGAATTCGTTTGTGTTTTGCTGCCGGAACTGTCGAGCGTTTTCGTTACGGCGGCCTTTAGTTTTTTGGCTTGTCTGCTTTTTTGACGGGAAAGTCACATGGACTTCTGCATTTACGAGCCTGTGTGCCGTATTCGCGGTGGTACCAGCATGTCGGCAATTGATCTACCTTGGAGCTGAGGTGTGGTGTGCTTTGGCGTTTTGGGTTACCTTGTGAACGATCTCGCTGTCGGCTGCGGTTTTGAGACATTAGCTGATGCAACTTGGCATTTATGTTCTCGAGAACGGAGTCCTGCTTTTCGATTCTTTTTTCGAGCAGAGAAAATCGGCTGGTAGGTGTTTCGATGGCGTTGACGGCTGGCCCTCTGGTTGTTGCCGTGGCGTTGGAGTCGCAGCTAAGTGCGTCGAGTACGGCGTCGGCAGTAATGGCGAGTTGGTGTAAGGGCGTACTCGGTTGAGCCTGCAGCATACCGGCTATAACGGCACGAGCAGCTTCGGGTAGTTGCTTTAGCCAGTATTGCTGTATTACGGATTCATCCTTGGTGGCGTTTGTGCGTTGCATCTGACTCAGCAAGTGGCTGGGCTTACCATCGCCTAACTGTATACCGGTGAGTCTATCTAGTCGGGCTATCGCATAATCGCTGAATTTTTCAATTATGGCCATTTTTAGCGTAGTGTAAGGGGTCGTGGTTGGTGGATTGCGAACTAGCTCAAAGACTTGGTCGAGAATATAGTCGTCGGCATGTGCGATGATGGCGGTATATTTGTCTTTCTCCTTACGAATACCGAAGCCGTGCAATTCGAACCATGCATCTACCTTTATAAACCATGATTCGATATTGTACTTGGAATTTAGTTTAGGGAACGGTAATTTTCCAAACACCGCGTTGATTTGCGGTATGCCGCTGTCGACGCCTGCGTTGGTATTTGCGTTGGCGTTGTCTGCAGCGCTGCTATCGTCGTTTGCGGGATTCCCGACGCTCTTCTGACTATCGTCCAAATTCATGTTGCCAATGCTCGTATGCCCGTTTCTTCGTGTTCCGCTATGGTCGACTACTGTTATAACGGACGCTGGTTTTTGGTGGCGTTATCTTGTACAGTACTCTTTTTTACGCAAATATATATATATATGTCGATTTTAATTGTTTTATATGCGCGTTTACTGCAATTGCGGGGGTTTATTCGCAACTACGTCCGTGTTGGCTAGTTCTTAGAGCAACAGGTGCTTTGCGTTTTACCCGGGTGGTTTGTCGCGATATTTGGCACAATATCTCCGTTTTTATCTCGGGGTCACCAGTTGGTGGGTATACTGTGTCAAACGTTTTATTAATCAGAAACTTAAATAAAATTAACTTATTACACTGGAACTATTTAATATGAGAATATGTGATAAACGTATTTAACGATTGTTCGTCTTCACCGGTGTGTGGATTGATTCGCTCTGCTAAAATGTCTATATTTTTCGAGGCGTTAAGCGCACTTTCATTTTGTGTTTTTATGATTCCTTTTGTTTCGTTCTTTCGTGTGTGTTTCGGGTTGCCGTCACCCTGGTTGAGTTTAGGCCGGTTGCCACAGTGACTTTTATTTTTTCCGGCAAAAATTAAAGGCTTAGCTAAATAAGAAAAAAACCTTAGGTCTAAATAAAATAAATTTGGTACCAATCGATTCGTCTTGACTTCTAGATTTCAAAAATATATAATTTGTTGATGTTTGGGTTCTGACTCAGCAAACGAGACCAAAACTAGCTGTCGTTTGATGCCAGGGATAGCAACATATTAAATGCCAATTCTTAATGGAGATCCGTGGAGTATTTCTTTGAATGTTTTCTATGTTATTAAATATAATGAGGAATTGATTTAATAATTTTAGTTTTCGAGAAGTCCGTACTATACTGGTTATTTAAAATCATTTAAAACACATAGGACATATGAAAACTTCAGTATCAGCATTGACATCTTCAATTTGCAATTCAAGCGGATCGAAATTAAAACTTTTCTACTCCCAATTTTCAAAAAAAATAACAAATTATTGTATTTCAAAACGTTCAAAAACAAAATCTTCTCATTGAAGCAGTTAATTTACTTTGGCTGAATTTCTTTATTCATTCTGAACGTTTGGAATAAACTTTTTTGTTTACTTATTCTTTAGAACGTTCCTGATGATATGTTAGCGTATATTTCAAAAGCATTCTGTTTATTCCGGCTGTGAAATGGGATTATCCGGAATGTATAAAGAAACGCAGCCTTTATAAAATATTGTTATTAAGCTTTAAAGGCAAATTGTTTCCAAATTTTGGTCGGACAAATTATAACGTAAGTCCGTTAAAACAAGTTTCAATGCTGAAAAAGCTCGTTCAACAATAACTTACGTCAACTTTGTGAGGGTTATAATCCCTAAGCGAGGCCGAAGGCCGCCTACGCAGAAAGGTGTTCTCTGCAAAAGGTGTTCAGCCTCTTTTCGTCGCAAAAGAAAAAGAGAATTCTACTTTGTGAGGGTTATAATCCCTAAGTGCGGCCGAAGGCCGCCTACGCAGAAAGGTGTTCTCTGCAAAATGTGTTAGCCCCTTTTCTTCGCAAAACGGAAAGAGAATTCTACTTTGTGAGGGTTATTATCCCTAAGTGCGGCCGAAGGCCCCCTACGCAGAAAGAATACCGTCAAATATCGATCATTACAACACCCAACACATGTGTTGAACAAGTGTGTGTTGAGTTGGTGTGTGTTTAGTTTGTGTATGTTGAATTCCTGTGTTGAGGTTGTGTGTGTTGAGTTGACCTGTGTTATTTAGACATGTAATCGCTCCCACCATTATCTCGCTCGCGATCTCGACGGTGCACGTTGTACTCGGCACAATTCAACAATGTTGAATTGCTGTGCAACTTCGTCTCTTGGACCGCAGCTATCAATATACCATGTCTTCCCATGAAGACGGTTATCTCCTCGATATTGCTCTGTAGCCCGTTACCGTTAAATTGAAGGAGCTTCGAGTGGTATGGGAGACGTGTGATGATGCGGGGTGTGAGATATGTGTGTGGCCGTGACGCCATTGGCTGCGTGTGCTGCTGAGGTAGTTGACGCCCTGTGGTGGCGGTGGGTGGCGTCGCAGTTGAGATCTGCGACCGAGCAGCGCAACACGGGCCCTCGAAGTTCCCCGTCCAATCTCGCGTGGTGCGCAGACCTCAGCATGCCCTAAAGTGCCACCAGCCAAGGCAGGTGTTGCACTTGACTGATGTCACATTACGGAATATCCTGGTCTGACATACCGTGCAGATTGTAGGAGGAACCAAGAGTTGTTGTCGCACCTGAAAGACTTGTCACGAAAATAGTACCTAAGTAAAAGTGTGAGTATTCCAACAACACCGATTGAATTGGTATACAGTTATTCCTATGGTAATTTCATATTCTAGCAATACTTTTTGTTATACGAAAAGTTTATACGAGTACGCTTAATCTTTGCACATATACCTAATGAATCAGACTTCAGCTAGTTTTTGTGTTGCTTGTTCAATCGCAGAAGCCCAATAGCGACAAATGATATATTTTTGAAACCTAGAAGTCGAGACGAATCGATTGGTTCCAAATTTACTTTATTTAGACTGAAGGCTATTTCGGTATTTAGCCAAGCCTTTTATTTTTGCCGGAAAAAATAAAAGTCACATTTTAACCGTTATTATTTGACTGAAAAAATAAAAGTAAACTTTTAACCGTTTATATTGGACTTTTTTCAAAAAGTTAGGAAATTAAAGGGCACGAAGGATTCTTATAGAGAATGTCCTGAGGCCTCAAGGACTTTGAAAAATCCTGTCAACAACAATATTTTGTCTTTAATTTTTTTATTTTTAAAAAATGTGATAACGGTTATTTTGGGTCCCTGGATAAAAACATAGTTTCTGCATCTCTTTTTTTCCGCAACGGGATGAAGCATCTCGTTCATGCACATTGTTACCGATCTCTGTTTGCGATATGCGAAACATATTTAGGGTAGCAGATTGTTTGTCTCTATAAATGCGTTCAGCGATTCCTTTATCATCATATTGATGCTTTTTGCCACTACAGATATGAGCGAAATGGGTCTATAGTTATTGATATCTTCAGTGCTCTTGTTGACTTTTGGTATTGGGATTACTTTAATTTGTCTCCATGAACTTAATGCCCTGTTGTTATAACAATACTCATTGATAGATGTGAATAACCCTTGCCTTGACTCAGGTGTAAGTTGCTTTAACATGTTGAATGTAACCCTGTCTGTGCCTACTGGAGTAGATTTTTTTCCTAATAGCTTTTCAAACTTATTCAGCCTTATCATGAGTTTCATTTTCCCCGAACCGGTTCACTTTTCACTCTTCGTTTCCATGGTTTTACTATGGACGGATGACAAATTTTCGGGTGAATATTTTTTCAGGCGAAACTCAGGATAAGGCAGATTGTAAGAAAAGTCGATATTTTTATTACTAGCATTGGTTGCCACGGCGAGGACTGGAGGGATGTTGATGCAGACATTGCTGTCTTGTTTCGCTTGATTCTTAATAAGTTCTAGGAAATTCCGATCGTCTTCGGTTGCCCAATTTTTTAGATAGCGTGTGTTTCCTTTCCTTATAAAGTTCCAGGCACTTTTTGCATTTCGGCATGAGCTGAGCTCTTCAATTTTGTTATTATAGCTTACTTGTTTGCTTCCTTCACTGCCTTCTTCCAGTCTTCCGTTCTTCCGTTGCTATTAGCGTTGCTTCCATATCGTCCATGCTGTTTGTACGGTTAGCCGTTTTACGATTAGCCACATGTAGCCTATGCAGTTTTTCGTGGTCTTTGTTCCACCACGCTTTAGGTGTACTGTTTGACCATGATTCAGTAATAAAAGGTTTGCTCAAGAAACTGTTTTCTCGCTCCCTCTTGACAAAATCGGCTCCCTTAGCAAGCATGATTCAATAATAAAAAGGTTTTGTAATAAAACAGTCTTCTCGCTCCCACACATAAAATCGGCCCCTTTACTTGTGCAGAATGTTGCTTACTCTATAGTTTTTAGTGATATTAGTAGTAAAACCAAAAATTCTTCATACTAAATATTCGTTGGCTTCACCTTCGTTTGCGTAATTTTCTAGAACAAGTGTAGAATAGCGATCGTTTAGCTATAAAATAACCAAAAATGCCGATTGATAGAACTTTTTACGCTGAATTCAACGATACCAAATTTATTTGGCGCAGGTAAAAAACGAAGATATAAGAGGTTTATTTGTATTTTTTATTATCACTAAATTGTTGAGACCCAAAAGTAGATCATGATAAAATATGTAATATCGAATTAAAGATAATAACTTGTACTTTCTAAATAATATAAAATTCTTTACCATTAATTATGCAGTTTTTTTCAAAGAAGGTTATTTCACGAAAAAATAATATTTCTTCGTTTTTTAGTGGGTTTGGTTTAAAAATACAAAAAGCTATAAATTATGAACATCAGCTGAAGAACAAATTAATTACCTTCATGGTGACGTCATTAGCTTTTTAATCGGTTATGAAGTTCATAAGATATTAATATTTAAAATATCTAAAGACTGAACTTTAACCTTCTAGAACCTCTTCATTTTTTACTTGCGCCAAATCATTTTGGCATGGTTGAAATGAGCATAAAAAGTTCTATTGATCTGCATTTTTCGTTTTTGCATAGCTCAACTGTCGGTGCTATAGATTTTTATGTATTGTTTAGTATTTCCCTTAAAACACCAAATATATTGCGAATTCGCATAGAATTAATAATACACATTTTACTTCAAATTGTACACTTTGCGTGTTTTTTGTAGTTCCATTCCACCACCGTTTTTGCAAA
Source organism: Rhagoletis pomonella (assembly GCF_013731165.1). Classification (NCBI taxonomy): domain Eukaryota; kingdom Metazoa; phylum Arthropoda; class Insecta; order Diptera; family Tephritidae; genus Rhagoletis; species Rhagoletis pomonella. The sequence continues at coordinate 112,357,676 of NW_023458555.1, forward strand.
AGGCGATCACATTCTTCCTCTTTCTCCTAATTCCAAAATACAAATCTAGATAAAGGAGTGTCAAATTTTAGCTGTCACAAATTACACAACCTTGTTTTATTGAATCATGTTTAGCAGGGCACAGTGTATGGGTTCGTGTGTGTGTGCAAAGCTTTTGTAAGGGAGCTAAGGTAGTGTCAAAACTCGAATGTCACTAATGAGCAAACTTTTAATTACACTGTGGAAAAGGTTAGCAAAAGTTAGGTCCATTCTGAGAGTGAGGGGTGAAAATAGAGGCTTAATTAGATGACCCGTGTCGCGGCGTTTGTTTATGTTAGTTCGAATTTTTTTTTAATCGACCTTCAAACTTTGCAGTCAAATGCCGATTTTCAGCATATTGTTTATATGATTTTTTGGCTATAACTCGTCGAATAATTGATATTTTTTCAATCTGTTAAAGCCAAATTATTGCTAGAGACCTGTGCAACAATTAAAATTAAAAAAAGAAGTGATTCGATGAAATTGGAAGGGGAAGACAAAGATGAAATTCCAGAACATCTGTTGGACGAAATTATCGACCTTTCGGATGATGATGATGACCAAGATATTAGAGAGAGCAGTGATGTTGATCCACAGCCGCCTGCTAAACGGCAACTGGCCAAATCACTAATTTAATTTATTTATTTATTTTACTTGAAACTTTACATAACTAACATTTCAAAATTATATTTTTTTCATATTTTTATAATTTCTTTTTCAATGTTTCTTCAAAACCAACACTGAAAAATTGGTACATAAGAATTGAGAAGTAATTAATATTAAGCTGGAAAACACAAGTTTTGTAATATGATTGTTTTCTTTTCAAATGAAATGTATTGAAGAAACTGAGAAGCATATTATAGATCAAACAGAAAGCAAAAAAGACTTAGTTTTGTGGAAAATATGTTCAAAAAGCATGAAAAAAAAGTCCAACATTTTGCTTCATAAACACTACAAAAATTTTCTAAATAAATTTTTTTTTTTTATTTTATTTATTGCACGGGTCTCTAGCAATAATTTGACTTTAACAGATTGAAAAAATATCAATTAGTCGACGAGTTATAGCCAAAAAACCATATAAACAATATGTTGAAAATCGGCATTTGACTGCAAAGTTTGAAGGTCGATTAAAAAAAAATTCGAACTAACATAAACAAACGCCGCGATACGGGTCTAATTTAGCCTCTATTTTCACCCCTCACACTCAGAATCGACTTAACTTTTGCTAACCTGAATTTGTTCCGCAGTGTTATTGAATCATGCGGTTTGACGCATTTAAATAATAATTTTTATACCTTTCATGAGCATGAAATGGTATTATAACTTTGGTCCGATGTTTGTAAGTACCAGAACAAAAAGAGATAGACCCATGAAAATGTATACTTATATGATCAGAACGTCGAGCTGAATTGATTTAGCCATGTCCGTCTGTCCGTCTGTCTGTCTGTTTGTATGCAATCTAGTCTCTCAGTTTTCGAGATATCCGGATCAAGTTTGGTAGGTGGGTGTATTTTTATAATGTATTAATCATTTGTCGGAACCGGAAGAATCGGACCACTATAACATATAGCTCCCATACAACTGATTGTTCAGATATGAGATTTTTCATTATAACTTCTCCATTTATGCAGCTACGAACATGAAATTTTGCAATACTTGCACCCATTATCAACAGAATACTTACAGTGAAAATTACAAAGATCGGGTCACTATAACCTATAGCTCCCATACAACTGATTGTTCAGATATAAAATTTTGCGTTATAACTCCGCCATTTATATAGCTAGGAACATGAAATTCCGCACTGTTTTCAATAATTATCAACAGAAAACTTACAGTGAAAATTAAAAAGATCGGGTAACTATAACCTATAGCTCCCATACAACTGATTGTTCAGATATGAGATTTTTCGTTATAATTCATCCATTTATGTAGCTAGGACCATGAAATTTCGCGCTGTTTTCACTCATTATCAACAGAAGACTTACAGCGAAAATAACAAAGATCGGGACACTATAACCTGCAGCCCCCATACAACTGATTGTTCAGATATGAGGTCTTTTATCATAACTCCTCCATTTATGCAGCTAGGAACATGAAATTTCGCACCATTTTCACTCATTATTAACAGAATACTTACAGTGAAAATAACAAAGATCGGATGACTACAACATATATCTTCCATACATCTGATTGTTCAGA
>NW_023458555.1:112359995-112361817 GCF_013731165.1 Rhagoletis pomonella
TGTATGCAGATGTATTCAAAAGCAGTAATCTGTCAAAGTAAAATTTGAAGATGTTCATGAAAGGAACGAAGCCTTCGGCATAGCCGAAGACAGCGCTGCTCTTACTTGTTTTAATTGATTTTTTTCTTAGCCCTGTCTACGTATATCGGATGCGAGATTTTCAAGATTTGAGAAACTTACCTGGGATATTTCCTGAACAAGTCGCTCTTTGGGTTTCTTTCATGTGTTGGTAATCTCAATGGTGATTGGGAAATGTTTGCTGCCCCCTAGTTGTACTTGTTGACATGTCCATTTTACGCTTCTGCTGTTGATGTTTGTAAATGTTATGTCGATTACGGTTCCTGGGCTATTGTTTGGTAGGTGGGTGATGGCTCCATTGTTAATGCATTGTAGGTTGGTGTTATTAGTTTCGTTGACTACGATATTTCCTTTGGCGTTGCTTAATCTGTCTCCCCAAGCTTGATGTCTGGCGTTGAGATCACCAGTGAGAATAACATTTTTTTGGTTATTTAGGGCAAGTAGTACACGGTTTAACTCGTTTGTGAAGTCTGTCATATTGAGATTGGGAGGGATGTAAAGTTGCAGATTGATTTTAGTAAATTTATACATATTTTGAATATTATTTCTACCCGTCAGTTCTGGTCTTTTTTAATAGATTGAATTTATTTAGATTGTGTTGGATTATTTGTATGACGTGCGAGAAAATCTCCTGAAGAAACACTATATCAATGTTAATTTTTAGTTAAAGAAATCAACACAACTTTTACTAGGTTTTAAACTTTGAATGTTATATTGGTTATTTTTATTGTTCCTGTCATCTTTGTTTATTGAGATATTGCTTTCTATGTCTACCCTACCGATGTTTCGAATTAATTTTACTACTGGGTCATCAATGTCAATGTCACACCTTTGTATTAGTAGATCGATTAGCCTTTAAATCTCCGTGACTTTTGTCCAGCTTGGTCTTTCATAGATTGGCTGCACTGAGAAAAGAGTTTAGTTACGTCAACTAAATATGTTTTCATCAACACATGATTTGGTTATAGTTACATTATTTGTTTATAGTTACCAAATCATGTGTTGAGAGGAATATATTTGGCTGACTTTTTTCTGAGTGTGTATTTTCAGGTTTTGTCTCGGTACACTGTTGCTTAGCTTTGTGGCTGAGATAGCTTGTGCTAGTTTTTTTTTTAGTGCTTGGCCATGGTGAAATAAATATAAGGTGATGTCACTTACATAACCTCACTTTTTCTGCATGCCAATTGCGGTCGTGCATTTGAGGGTACACAGAGAAAAAGGATTAGTTTCGGCATTTAAAGATATTTAGTTCCCGAATTTTGACAATATTTGGGAACTGTTAAAAAGGATTGGGAACTATTACCATGGGTTTGTAATTATAACTTAATATATTAAAGCTTCTAATATTCATCTAGGTTGTATTAAATCGTTAATTTAGTAGAAGGGTTTGGTAAATGCTAATAAATATTTTTTTGAAGCATATTTCTACAAATTCCATTCAACATAACGTATGGTTCATAAAAGGGTGTCATTAAGCTCTGCTAATACAGATAAGCTTTATTTCAACACATGGTTTAGTCATAGTTACCAAATCTTAGTTGAGGCAACCACGATTTGGTTTGAGAGCGGAACATATTCATGCTTGTGAGCAGTGTTGCCAGGTTTTCGGCATGAGAAAACGTCCCTCCTGGTTTAAAAAAACGTCATTTTCTACCCAAAAACGTCTTTTTCAAATGCATGCACAAAGAATTGCTCTTAAATCGTCAAAATCTATGCTGTATAAGCTTTATCTCCTATAGCACTG
>NW_023458555.1:112361917-112364339 GCF_013731165.1 Rhagoletis pomonella
GGCCGCCATGTCGGAGACATGAGCGCAGATCTCACCGATCATTAATTGCTTGTATTATTAATTCAATTGTTCTTAAACCATGTACATGAAAAATTTGAAATGTAAACCCAATGTAACTTTCGAAATTTGAACCTACTCATTGTAACTTAATCTATTGTAACCTAATGGTTTTTGCTTATTGTATACGGCGGGGGTCTAAGGCGGGTTTGCAGGAGTAGCATGGCCTTTCGCTTTCGAACCGCTGAAGAGACCGCCTCGTTTATTTTTGAAACGTTTTTCACGCCAATGGCACCCTCGTACTCGCTAAGTAGGTTTAAATTTACCTTGAATTAATAATTGAATTGATATAATAATTAACTTTGCACACCATTACTTCAGGCTAAGCATGAACATGGTCCTATCGATCCGCAAATGGATTGGCAACCCCGAATAAAAGTGTTTGCATGCACTGAACACACCACTCGCTAACTTACTTCAGACTACTCGCTCAAATCAGTTGAGTTTAAAACGTTGAATAAGCAAGGCGGTCAGCGGTCGCGTTCGGACGTTATTTATTACTATTAACGCAAAAAAAAAAAAAAAAAACTAACTAAAAGCAAAAAAGTGCTTACAGTGTACAGTACATTAGTAAAAAAAAAAAAAATAGTTTAGTGCTAGCAGCGATACCTGCGCCCCTACATTTCAAGCGCTAGCAGTGATACCTGCGCCCCTACATTTAAAGCGCTAGCAGCGATACCTGCGTCCCCAAATTTAAAGCGCTAGCAGCGATACCTGCGCCTCAACCCCACACTAAAAAAAAAAAAAAATATAATAAATAACGGTGAGCTACAAAATAGTGAACAAATAAAAACTACCAACTACATATAACGTCGTCCGAAACGCAAAACAAAAAAAAAAAAAACTATACAAACTTAAAACTCTTAAACAAAATCTAAAAATAACAGCGAGAGCAGCATACCTGCGCCACACAAAAAACCACATCCCCGCTATACCCAGACAAGAAAAGGACCTTCAACTTCCTTTTCTTGTCTGGGTATAGCGGGGATGTGGTTTTTTGTGTGGCGCATCCACCCTAGTGCCGAAATACGCAAGCAGCAAGGTCCAGCAGGGAACTTAATCACACCAATCACGGGAAATCAGCGGAGGAGGCTACAGGCGACAAAAAGGAAAAAGCATACAAGTGGTACAAAATCAGGAATGTCAAAGTAAGTCTGACCAACATTTAATAATACTTATGGCTCATTCGATCTCAAATCACCCAGGCCGAGGGAAAGTGAATTTAAGTTTGCGATAAAACTCACAGGGATTGTTCCTTGAACAATTTAAGGAGACACGTATTTTTTCTTTTTGCTCAGAAATGCGAATTTTTCGAATAATGAATTTTTTTCTTTTTTAGTACGAACACTTCTTTTTTCCACTCTTAATAGCAACTTTTGATGAAATCGTTTATAACTGCCGCAAAAAAGCAAGGATTTTAACGATTTTTTTTTTTAAATTGCAGATATTGATCTACTGAATCGATCTGGTGACGTAACCATCAGTAATTATTTATTAATAATTAATTATTGTTTATAAACAAAAAATTTTTTTTTTTCAAATTGCCTTTTTTCAAATTGCCACATCTTTTTTTTCTCTCAAACTTTTTTGTCTATTAGGGAATAGTATAAACTATTTTCAGAGCGAGTAGCAATATGCTAAAATTCGTCATTTTCGAGTTATGATTTTTTTTCTGAAAATGCATTTATATGATGCTAGCAGATTTTCGTGCCAGTTGAGGGCACAAAAATTGTTGCCCATTATGACAAAATTTCCTTGCTGGAAATTTTTTGAGGTTGCCCGATCAGAGCCAAAAGTTTTTCCCAATTGGGCTCTAATTTTTACCCAATTGGGGCCCAATTAGCGATTTGCCCAATCTACCGAAGATTTCCCCAACCAGTGCTCACAATTAGCTCAAAGTGAACATGCATACGCAATTAAAACGTTTTTATCGATAAAATCACACATACACAAATCAAAATTCCCTACGAAAATAAATATTTTTAAATTCATTTCTTGAAAAATTTTCCACATACAAATTTTTTGATTAAAAAAAATTAGTTTTTGAAAATATGCCATCTCAAAAAAAAATTGGAAAAAATCACAATGGTAGCTTTGAGTATTGCGCAATATTTAAGTATAATGTTATGGGGTGCGCTCTACAATAATTTGAGTTATGAATTTTGTTTACAACGAAGTTCAGTAAAATGAGTACATTACAATATGCTAACATAAGGTAACCTTGCCCTCAAAAAGCGTGCAACTCATCTCTAAGGAAGACCCAAAAGAACACACATACATACATATATATATATATATCGCTAGCTGTTGTCAGACGCGCTGAGGCAGGAGTGTGAAAAACCAAAAAGTCCACCAAACATAATTA
>NW_023458555.1:112364439-112366363 GCF_013731165.1 Rhagoletis pomonella
GCTGAGGCAGGAGTGTGAAAAACCAAAAAGTCCACCAAACATAATTATATACAGTAGTGCATATATACTCAACACAGTACGGCTACATATATATACATATGTATATAAAAATCTTTCCCTCTTGACTCATTTGTACATTTCATATATGCATAAATAAGACGCAAATTTAGGCTAACGATTTTGTGTTAAACCCAATCAGCGTCGCACTTAAAATTTCGATTTTTTCGTACCAGCCTAACAATATCAATCTCGCTATCTTGCATGTATGTATGTATACAGCGACATAAGTAAATATTTAAATCAAATATATGTATACTGGTTGGTACAGCTGGTATCACTAGCCGGTGGTCGCGGTGTATATACGTTCGTACACACGTAAATATAAAAAATACTCTTGGCTAACGGCTTAACAAGGTGTACATGTACGTCACGATTGAGAGAATACAAAGGTTGCGCCGATCTCGAACCGCTATTCCTCTCTTAACGAATTTGACAGAATCGTCGTTTGCATGACGTCACACTGGTGCATCTTGTTTACATTTTCCTTGCAACATTTTTTCTTCTTCTTCCATTCTTGCTCACGTTTTGGCATTTCTCTCTCGCAATTGCACCAGTGTGACGTCACACAAAAGTTATTCTCAAAAATCCTCTCTGATCGGCGCAATCTTGTATTCTATCATTCTTGGTATGCATGTATGTATGTATTCCAACATTAATAAATATTTTGCTTTGAGAGCGAGCAAAGCTCAATTTGGCAGATCCAAATTGTTTTGCACCGGCCCGCTGATATGGTGATAGGAAGCGATTTGATGCCCAAAATATTCATCCAAGGACTACAAAGTAATGTCGCTGGAAGCTTAATAGCTCAAAATACAATCTTTGGGTGGATATTAAGTGGACCAGTTGTCGAACAAATCGCTACGTTCTCTACTCAGGTATCAGAATCTCCAGATGATTCCCTCAACGAACTCTTAAAAAGGTTTTGGGAGCAGGAAGAAGTCATTCAAGCCCCCACTTTGACAGAGGAGAATAAATGCTGCGAAGAACTATATAAGAGAACCACCACCCGGAGAGAAGATGGACGTTACGAAGTCAAGCTCCCATTTAAGGAGGATTTCCCGCAAAAAATAGCTTTAGGTCATACTCGGTTGGCAGCACAACAACAGTATATCAGCATGGAGCGTACCCTGGAGAAGAAACCAGAATTAAGAACCCAGTACTCAAACGTCTTGGAAGAATATGCGACTATGGATCACATGACACGAACTTCACCCCTAGAAATTATTAAAAATGGAAAATACTTCTAATTCTATTTGCCCCACCATGCTGTCTTAAAACCCGACAGCAAGTCGACAAAGGTGCGAGCCGTCTTCAACGCCTCTAAAATATCCCACTCTGGGAATTCACTAAACGACGTACTCCACACAGGTCGCACTCTACAGAACGATTTAATGGTAATAATAATCCAATGGCGACTCTATAAGTTCGTTTTTAATGGCGACATTGAAAAAATGTACCGCCAAATCCTCGTCTCTGAGGAAGACCAAGACTTTCAACGGGTCCTCTTTCGCAGATCTCCACAGTCGCCACTCGAAGACTTTAAATTAAAAACGGTGACGTTCGGCGTGAACTGCGCACCGTATTTAGCCATCAGAACATTGCAGCAATTAGCCGAAGACTGTAAAAGTGAATTTCCTCTCTCTTACAACGCCTTATTACGAGAAACATATGTAGATGATATTCTGTCAGGCGGCCACGACATACAGTCCACTCTCGAAACAATGACCCAAGTAATCGAAGCGCTTAAGTCCGCAGGTTTCCCGCTGAAGAAAATAACAGCTAACCATCCCAAAATATTGGAATCAATTCCCGATTCGGAGCTTCTTCATGCGGACTTCCTCAAATTCCAAGACGCTAGCTCGAC
>NW_023458555.1:112366463-112368727 GCF_013731165.1 Rhagoletis pomonella
TGCAGTTTCACAACGCGTCCCAGTCGCCATTCGTTCGGAGGTAAAAGATCATCCCTCACGACTACTAAATCCCCCTCGTTTATGTTAATTTGCAGATGTTTCCATTTGTGCCTTTTATGTAATTCTTTCAGGTACTCGTTTTTCCATCGCGAACTAAATTGGTAGTGGAGAACTTTAAGCATGTGCCACTTGTTTATTAGGGATTGGTTTCCTACATTCGGTTTTGGTATTGACAGGAGTGGAGCGCCGCGTAAGAAGTGGCCTGGAGTTAACGCCGATACGTCGATACGTCATTGGGATCCTGGGACACAGGTGAGAGTGGTCGCGAGTTAAGAACCGCTTCAATTCGCACAAGGAGGGTGTTGAAGGCTTCAAAGGTGAATTTTTGCCTCCCAGCGACCTTGGTGAAATGTGTCTTTAAGCTTTTAATGGCTGCTTCCCACAGGGCACCCATATGGGGAGCGTAGGGAGGTATAAACTGCCATGATAGCCCATGGACAGCGTACTTTTCCGCCACATCCGAAGTGACTTCGTTGAGAAAGAGGGAAAATTCTCTTTGAATTGATCTCTGGGCTCCAACAAATGTTTTGCCGTTGCCAGACATGATTTTGTGTGGAATACCACGGCGGCCGACAAATCGAGCAAAGGCCGCCTTAAAAGCCACAGTGGTCAAATCAGAACACACTTCGAGCTGAATGGCTTTTGTTGAAAAACATACAAACACGCACACATATGCCTTTGTGTGTGAGGCTGTTCGCAGGACCGACGTTTTCACCATAAACGGGCCAGCGAAGTAAAGACCAGTGGCATGAAACGGTAGAGAGTATGTTGAGCGTTCTGGAGGCAGGGCGGCCATTATCTGAGATTTCATTTGTTGTTTGTAAATCGTACACGTTTTACAGTGAAAAATGCATTTTTTGACCTTTTGCCTTAAACGTGGGATATAAAACTCCTGTTGGACTATACGAATCATAAGTTGCTTTTCGGCATGAAGGAGTGTTTGGTGAATGACATCAAGCAAAAGAGAGCACAACCTAGAGTTGTCTGGGATTATGATAGGATGCCGTTCGCTGTAGCTGAGTGCAGCATACGCGAGACGGCCATTCACTCGCATCACGCCTGCTTTGTCCAAGATCGGGTTGAGAGAAAGTAAAGAACTCTTTTAACTGATGGGTTTCGGCGGCCTTCAATGTGGCGATGGTTTCTCCATAGTACTTGTATTGAGCATTCTTGATGAGACGAACTTTAGCCATATTTATCTCTTCCTGCGTTAAAATGAGGGTGGAAGGAATTGGCTGTTTACGAGATTTATTAATAAATCGTAGCATGAATGCAAGAAATCGAAGTGCTCTTGAATATGAGGAGAACCGTTCGAGGAGATCGTCATTTTCGGCAGTGTAGTACACTTCTACTTGCTTCTGTTCTGGAGGAGAGGGATGTTGCGTCGCAAGTTTAGGCCACAACGTGGAGGGCTGAGCCAGCCATTCCGGGCCGTTCCACCACAATGAGCAGCCAACTAAATTTTGCGGTCGACATCCGCGGGTTCCTAAATTTGCAGGGTTGTTTGCGCTTGAAACATGTCTCCACTTGGCATTGCTGACATTCTGAAGTATTTGAGAAATCTGGTTGGCTACGTATGTCTTCCACGTGTGCGGCGGCTTTTCTAACCACGCCAGTACTATGGAAGAATCTGATCAAAGGGTTAGTTCGTGGGGTGGTCCAGTTGGGCGCGCAGTTGTTTCACGAGTTTGGAGAGCAAGACTGCTCCACAAAGTTCTAAACGAGGGAGGCTGACAGTTTGTAATGGAGCGACTTTGCTTTTTGCGGCAAGCAAGTATCACGAAAGGGAGGTTTCGCTATGTTGAATTCGAATATAAATACAAGCGCTAAATGCCTTTTCGGAAGCGTCCGAAAATCCATGTAATTGAATGGCCTTCGCGCGCGAGAATTGTACCCACAGGGTGATGCTTATCTCACTAATTGCTGGGAGAGCTTCGCGAAAGGCGTTCCATTTGTAGAATGATACAGGTTTTACATGTTCGTCCCAGTCCGTTCCCTCCATCAATAGCTGTTGGAGAAGAATTTTGGCTAGTATCATTATGGGCGATAGCCACCCTGTTGGGTCGAACATTTTCACTACCGCCGATAATATTTGTCGTTTGGTCGTTGAGTTTGTGTCGGATTTGGGGTCATACGTATACGAAAATGAATCTGTCAGGGCGTTCCACCTTATTCCAAGCGTCCGCGTGAAGAAGCTCCGAATC
>NW_023458555.1:112368737-112368939 GCF_013731165.1 Rhagoletis pomonella
TTCTGGGGAGCGGTCGACATCCGCGATTCTGGATCTGGTGGGTTGTTTCCAGTGGCTGATTCTGTTGAAAGATTGTTGATTAGTTCATTTATCCGCAATCTGGTGCTCATGGACGAGTCGATGCAGGTGTCATACTTCGCTTCGCACGCTCTTCTTGTTTTCTCATCTATTCCACTTAATTGCGCTGCTTCGTTTGCCTGGT
>NW_023458555.1:112369039-112397148 GCF_013731165.1 Rhagoletis pomonella
CGTTTTTAATTTAAAGTCTTCGAGTGGCGACTGTGGAGATCTGCGAAAGAGGACCCGTTGAAAGTCTTGGTCTTCCTCAGAGACGAGGATTTGGCGGTACATCTTTTTAATGTCGCCATTAAAAACGAACTTATAGAGTCGCCATTGGAGGATTATTACCATTAAATCGTTCTGTAGAGTGGGACCTGTGTGGAGTACATCGTTTAGTGAATTCCCAGAGTGGGATTTTTTTAGAGGCGTTGAAGACGACTCGCACATTTGTCGAGTTGCTGTCGGGTTTTAAGACAGCATGGTGGGGCAAATAGAATGAGAAGTATTTTCCATTTTTAATAATTTCTAGGGGTGAAGTTCGTGTCATGTGATCCATAGTCACATACTCTTCCAAGACGTTTGAGTACTGGGTTCTTAATTCTGGTTTCTTCTCCAGGGTACGCTCCATGCTGACATACTGTTGTTGTGCTGCCAACCGAGTATGACCTAAAGCTATTTTTTGCGGGAAATCCTCCTTAGATGGGAGCTTGACTTCGTAACGTCCATCTTCTCTACGGGTGGTGGTTCTCTTTTATAGTTCTTCGCAGTATTTATTCTCCTCTGTCAAAGTGGGGGCTTGAATGACTTCTTCCTGTTCCCAAAACCTTTTTAAGAGTTCGTTGAGGGATTCATCTGGAGATTCTGATACCTGAGTAGAGAACGTAGCGATTTGTTCGACAACTGGTCCATTTAATATCCACCCAAAGATTGTATTTTGAGCTATTAGGCTTCCAGCGACATTACTTTGTAGTCCTTGGATGATCTATGCGGGCCGGTGCAAAACAATTTGGATCTGCCAAATTGAGCGAGGAGTACTCTTTCAGGTCTGTATAGGTCACCTTGAATGAGGGCAAGAATTGGGTAAGCTTTGGGAGAATTATCGCTTGAGTTGCGATTTGAAACTGCAAGTCCGCTGAACAAATTGTCATTGTGCAGGTTTTGTTAGCGTTTTGGACTACCCGTCCACCCATACCCAAAATCTCATATTTTGTGTTGTTTGTTGGTAGACCCAGCAGCCTTTGGATGCGGGACGATACAAAGGTTTTTTGGAACCCTTGATCTATTAACGATCGAACTGGAAACGTTTCACCTTGATGTAAAACGGGTACAATTGCGGTGGGGAGCAAAGTTTTCTCCCTACTACTAGCAAAATGTGAAAATACCTTGTCATTTTGGCCTGTGTTCTTTGGAGTTTGCTTGGAGGTTGAGTGGTTGTCAGGGTCGCAATTCGCTTGAGGCGACGCCTGTGCCTGGCTTATCCTTTGCCGAGCACCGGATTTTGATGATTGGGGCTTAAACTCATAACGTAGGAGTGAATGGTGGCGTTTTTGGCAATACACACATGTGAAGTTGCTTCCGCGTTCACCTTCCGTATGCGAGAATGCCAGACAGTTCCTACAATATTTGTTGTCCTTAATAACCTTGTTACGATCTTGGACGGAGAGTTCCCTAAATTTTACACAGCTCATCATCGAGTGGTTTGAGTTACAGAGCTTACAAGATACCTGCCTCTTTTGCTGCGTATGGAATGCACGGGTTTTGTTTTTGTAGCTGAAGGAGTGATTAGCGGGAGTTGACGACCTGGGAGTGTGATTCAGAATGGGCTTCTGGTTAGGTTTATTCGGCCTATACGTACCAAGCCGCTCTTCCACTTCATACCGGGTTGTCAAAAATTTGTCCATTTCTGAAAAAAGAGGCAGTTCTTTTCTAGAGTCTAGAGATTGCTCCCATAACGTGAGTGTTTCGTCTGGGAGCTTCGAGGAACCGAGATATATTAACATCGGGTCCCAACCTTCTGTGGCAACGCCGTTTGCATTCAATACTGAGAGGCAATTGTTAATAATACTTTGGATCTCTTGGATCTTTTCACCATTTTCCGAATTTAGGGGTTGGATGCTAAATAGGGTTTTAATTTGGCTATCAACGAGAATCCTGCGATTCTCGTAACGCGATTTTAATGCGTCCCACGCCAATTAAAAATTTTGGTCGTTTAACGCATAATTTTTTATAATAAGGGCTGCCTTCCCGCGAGTTTTTTGCCTAAGGTGGTAGAGTTTCTGAGCTTGAGACAATTTTGTGTGTGCTATGTATATCGCTGTAAATAAGTCCCGGAACGATGGCCAATCTTCGTAGCTTCCATAGAAGATTTCTGTGTCGCAGGCAGGCACCTTGAGGTAATTCTGGGGAGCGGTCGACATCCGCGATTCTGGATCCGGTGGGTTGTTTCCAGTGGCTGATTCTGTTGAAAGATTGCTGATAAGTTCATTTATCCGCAATCTGGTGCTCATGGACGAGTCGATGCAGGTGTCATACTTCGCTTCGCACGCTCTGCTTGTTTTTTCATCTATTCCACTTAATTGCGCTGCTTCGTTTGCATGGTTCACTATGTCCACGAGTTTATCCAGTTCTCCCCGATACGTCTTCAGACCTGTTTCCGTTTGGTCACTTTCGCGGACATTCCACCACCTTGTGCAGAATTTTTCAAGTTTTGAGACTTCAAAGAGGAACTTTTTGTGAATGTGGATCAGTTCCTCTTCCTCGGCTTGGGATTTCGACCGTGTTCTTATGCCCTGTGGGGCCTGTAGACCTGTGGGTTTATCTTGTTTTTCGTCAGTAATTGCGTTGTAGTATTAGGGATTTTAAATTGTATTGAGTTTTTAATCAGTAATTTATACTCAAATTTTAATAGTTGCTGAGTTTTGACCCACTGTATTTTTATGCGAGGTATTTGAGCGCTTGTCCTACTGTGCCGTCTGAGTACAGTAACCTTATGTATGCATGTATGTATGTATTCCAACGTTAATAAATATTTTGCTTTGAGAGCGAAGCAAAGTGGATTTGTTTTTCACCCCCGGTCGCTCAGCGCTAATTATGTGCGACTGTGAATATGTGTATGTACATACGTACATGTACACTTTGTTCAGCCGTTAGCCAAGAGTATTTTTTATATTTACGTGTGTACGAACGTATATACACGGCGACCAGCGGCTAGTGATACCAGCTGTACCAACCAGTATACATATATTTGATTTAAATATTTACTTATGTCGTTGTATACCAGTGCCCGCCAAACACTTTCCTGGGAAACGAACTATATTCGGCATTTCACATGTACACAATCGGCTTCTTACACGTACACTATCCGAACGTCAACAGAAAGAGTAGAAGAGCAACAAATTTTATTTAGTTGCATGCAAATAATAGGCGAAGCAGGTTGATGACGCATTATTGTTGAAGAAAGTAGGTACACTGAGCAGAGTGAATGAATATTCATTCAAAAACTTTATAACACAATTTTTCGTACATACACCCCTAGAAATAGGTATGTATATGGTACCAAGTCGTGCTTTTTCTTCATATTAAAATAACTTTGTGAATTATGTTTTTTTTTAAATACCAGACTAGTCCTCAATTAAAACATACAATATGTTTTTTTATTTATCTTGTGGTTTAATCGTTATTTTAAATTGTTCTTAAATGTCAAGTTTTACCTAATTTTAAAATAAATATATATTAGATATAGAAAATTTTAATTTTATTTCTACATGAAATCAACGAAATTTTCTTTTAATATTCAGAGTACTCGAAGCACGTTATCTTTTTTGCTCAGAAATCCACACCTAAATTATAAAATAATAATAATAATTTTGTACAAGACATATACAATTTCACCAACTTTTTCCTTTCTTAGGGCCGTTAACTTTCATTATACGTTTCTATGTTGTTTAGATCTAAAAAATAGCGCACAATGAAAAAAACATACCAAAGTTTTTATAATAATTAATAAAACACAGAAATTTTTTTACATGCATTACCACCAACACATTCTCATTTTTTGTTTCATAAGGTCGGTGTTATGCAGACAAACTTTTGTTTGCCAAATTAAATGGCGGCTGCTTAGTTTGGTCGGAGGTGGTTATGTCGAGTTTGGCACAGGGTTGCACGTTCATTATTGTTTTCATGGCTATTGCCAACACGAAATGAGAATTTCAGATGTACATAACGCGCAAAATTTAAAATTTTTGTATATGACAACACCGAATTTGCTGCAATTTGACCAAACAAAATTAGTTTGCTGTGAGAGTCGCCAAACTCGCTCTCTCCGAGTTTGTTGCAACAACAATTGCACGCAGTTTGCCAAACAAAATTTCTGCATAACACCGACCTAACTAATACATTCTCATTTTAAGACTTTTCTCTTTTTGGCGGGCACTGCTGTATACATACATACATGCAAGATAGTGAGATTGATATTGTTAGGCTGGTACGAAAAAATCGAAATTTTAAGTGCGACGCTGATTGGGTTTAACACAAAATCGTTAGCCTAAATTTGCGTCTTATTTATGCATATATGAAATGTACAAATGAGTCAAGAGGGAAAGATTTTTATATACATATGTATATATATGTAGCCGTACTGTTTATTGAGTATATATGCACTACTGTATATAATCACGGTGGAGAGAATACAGAGGTGGCGCCGATGACGATACCGCTACTCGGCTCTCAGTGATTTTGACAGAATCAGCTGTTTTGGTGACGTCATAGTAGAGAAGACAGCAGTAGTGATGTGCTGAGTCAATACTTTTAAGTACCCAATACTCTCGATACTCGGTACCGAAACATTTAGGTTTCGAATAAAAGCGCACATAGGCCAAATATAAGGAAAAAACGCCTAACAAAACCCGAATGTAAGAGCCAATAGAGATTTTTTACTGATTCAAATGAAAGATGTATATATGTCGGTTCGATGCCATAATACAGAGAAACCCTTACTTGTTTGAAGCATTTTTGTTCCAACTGAATCGGACGATATCATTTTTGTAGGCCTGGGACAGATTCTGTAACTAGTTAACGACAATTTTCGAATCGGTATCGTTTTTGTCGACGTTTGATATCAAATATTTCTAAGTCAACAAGTGCGATATCGATCCGAAACTTGTCGCTAACTGGCTACAGAATCTCTCCCCTGAAAGGCTTCTTCATCCGTCAAAGTATTATTCTTGAACCTTGGATCGACTAAGGTTAAAACTGATAAAATAATATTTTTCTGTGGCGATAAGTTCACGTGTTTTAGCCGATATCATATAAATTAGTAATGAAAGTTTTTTCTAAACCTGAAATGCATATAATGGCGAGGGTTTAGTGTAAATAATCGGTATCGGATACCGAAATCTTTTTTAAGTATTGGGTACCGAGTATTGGGGACAATTCAGCACATCACTAGTCGCTCTCAGTTGTCAACTCTACGATGACGTCACGCTAAAATTACTCTCACGAATTCTGCTGCAATCGGCGCAATCTTGTATTCTATCATTCTTGGTATATAATTATGTTTGGTGGACTTTTTGTTTTTTCACACTCCTGCCTCAGCGCGTCTGACAACAGCTAGCGATATATATATTAGGGCGGGTCGATTTAAAAATCGCTCATTGCTCTGTGAAAATCGTATTCTAGGGATAAAAATAAGAAACTTTGCCGAAGGAACCATACCTCTAAAACGAATTCTGATGTCCCCCAATTTGGGTCGAACTTTTGGGTAGGGGCAAATTTTGAAAAATCCCACTTTGACCCATTTAGAGTGCTCCAATCGAGTCCAAATGTATGACCGACCCCCACTAACTTCGGACGGCCGATCCACCCATGCCAGTGGCACACCCCCTGGAACTCCCAATACAATCATTTCAAGAAATCACCATTTTTGGCCTTTACATGAAAAAATCAGCTAAATGGCTATGTTTTTTCTTTATTTTTATTTATTTATTTATAATAATATTTATTATTTATTTATAATAATATCTATTTTTTCTCTTAAGAAATTTATTTAGTCAGAACATATGTAAATGAAAAAATTAATTTAAGTGAGTTATAAAAAGAAACTAAAAAAAATTATTGTTTGAAGTCTTTTTTACTTTCAAGTCTGGGCAATTTCGCACGGCTCTCTAATGTCGTCGCCATAACAGCCTCTACATTTTCCGGTATAACCCGTTTGAAAACGCCAGCTAGCAATTGAACATGTCGTTCCGTTCCTTGTATGTGTGATGGAATTTTTGGATCATTTAACGGTGGATCATCTTGATTTAAATATTCTTTCAATGTATCGTACGGAATGCTTCGCGTGAATGGTGGTTCAAATACGATATTTATATCATTCAAATTGGTCATTTCCGTATAACTTGTGCAATTAAAGTTTATATCTGGTTTTTTATAAACTCTAAGTTCCATTGGCTCGTCAACATCGGTTCGATGGCGTAGAATTTTCTTGATGGCACAGTCGCGCTTTTCTTTGCTATCATCAAACAACATTGATAACATGATATTTTCCGAATGCGCATAATATGAATTATCTTTAATTACTTGATTGACAATTTTGCGTAAACGAGGTTCTAGAAATCGTGACCAACCAATGAACTTGAAAAATAATGCACTGCCGTACACGACAGAGCTGTAATACTTGATATTGAAGTACATTGGCACATAACATTTAATTATAAATTCAACCAGAATTCTTAAATTTGCATCTGGATTTTCCGTTGTCACATATAATCGCAATAATCTAGCGGCCTTGGTGAGCCACCGAGAATGTACAATTTTCCCTGGTTTGATGTTAGCCAGATCCACCGGAACCACGCCGCTAGAAATTGCATGGGCCATGTCGTATAAGTACTTCGAATCGGTGGAAAATTCAATTTTTTCTGGAGCAGGGGGCATATTTTGCAACTCAATTTTCTGGAAGCCGTCCACCACCTGAAAATATATAATAATAAAATAATTAAAAATGGTTGACAATTATAATAAATGAGTGATAGCAATAACTTACCCGAAGAGTTTCACAAGTTTCGATTTGACGGCTCAGTTTTCCGGTTGCCGATCTTGGTCCAGTGCTGGTTGATTTATCCAAAGCTTCAAACAAATGCCGAAACGGAAGTTCGTTGAAGTGTAGAAGGCAAACGAACCAATGCAATGGTCTTTTTAACAGCAATTCGAATCGTCGTATAATTCCACCGTGTGGGCCAGTGTTTGTTGGCTCACCGTCAGTACATATTCCAATTAATGCATCCAGTGATATATTTTTATCGTTGAAAAAACCATTTAATTTGGTTGTTTTGTATTCAGCGGTTTCATGTTCCAGTCTTACGTAACCAATCAATTCAGAATTGGGTTCTCTCAAAATAACAAGATGAGGTTCTTTTACCATCCTAGTATGATACTTCTCATCAATTTTATCTATCGTTAAAGTATCATCTTTTCTGCCATCGAATGAAAACGCTAACAAATTGGTATCATCTAACCGTTTGCGAAGCACTTCTTGTCTGCATTTCTCTTTTTCTCTGCGAACTTTCGATTTATCCATGATGAGAGGTTTCCCATGCTTATCTTTAATTTTAAAATCTGGCAAAAGAGCGGTTCCCAATGCTGATGCTACTCTGTCAGGCACACCAAATCTGTCACATACCAAGGCAAAGTTAAAACAATCATATCTCTCTGTGTATTGTGAACTTGTGCTTCTATCCATATCTTCTTGAACCGGTGGCGGTGCGTATGTTGAATCATCGGGATCTTGGAATGTTGGCATTGATGACATAGATGTTGCTCCTTGCTCTTCAGTTTCCATCACAAATGCATCCATTGTTAGTCTTCTCTGATTATGTTGATCGTGCATGAACTCTTTGAGGCGTTCGGGAACCCAGCCGCATGCACATGGAGCTGCCTTCAAATCGCATTTACATGTTCCAATGTACAAAATTGTTTCCAGAGATTTTACATACTCTGTAAATTGTTGGGTGTTGTTTCTTCTCTTGATTTGCTCTTGATCCTTGTCAAGCAATTTATTCAATTTATTAAATACACTTTTTTTCAGCATTATTTCCATACCAAGTTTTTCCCAAATTCCAATCAACTTATCTTGTACTTGAATAGTGAATGATTTATGGGAAAACTTTTTTTGTCTGTTTTAGCACGTTCGCTTAAGTAAAAATAATATCTCAAGATATCCAGATGGGTTGGTAAATTAAGATCAGTTAAATCAGTAGACACACCAAAAACAGTAACATCATGCTTGGGTATATGACTCATTGGGTTTTCGATAGTTGTTGATGTAGTTGCTTCATCTTGCGGTGTAGAGGATGGTGGATTCATTGTAAACTTTTTGATTTGGAATGGTCACTTCACTTATTATTATTTTTTAAATATTTTTATATCTGAAATTAGCACTTCACACTTTGAGTTCTTCACAACGACTTAATGCATTCACAAAAACTGTTGCGTTATATATGGTCTACGAGACGAGGTAATAAGAATGAAATGGTAATTTCAATTCTACCTGCTGTGTCTTGTGGTGGCTTAAAAAAAACAACACAAGCAATTTTACGATCTGCAATTGTGTCACAGTGATACCTTCATTGTTTAAAAGGGTTGCGGTGCATTCCAGTGATACCTTAATTGTTAAATTGGTTGCAAAAAAGCGCATTTCTTAAGAAGGTGCCTTAAAATACCCACAAAAAGGGTTGTAAAAACAACCTTCATTTCTTAAGTAGGTGCTATAAAAAAACTACACAAGTAAGTTTACGACATGCAGCTGTGTCTTAAAAAACGCACACAAGCAATTTTCCGATTTGCAATTGTGTCACAGTGATACCTTCATTTTTTAAAACGGTTGAATAAAAAACCCACACAACTATGTTTACGACATGCAAATGCATCACAGTGATGCCTTGGTTTTAAAAGGGTTGTAAAAACGCTAATTTCTAATAATTTTTTTTTAATTTCTTTTCTATTACTAAGTTAATTAATTAATTTTTTCATTTACATATGTTCTGACTAAATAAATTTCTAAAGAGAAAAATAAACTCCAAAAAGAAAAAACATAAGCATTTCGCTGATTTTTTCATGTAAAGTGCAAAACCGGCGATTTTTTGAAATGTTTGTATGGTGAACCCCCAGGGGGGTTCCAGGGGGTGTGCCACTGGCATCGGTGGGTCGGGCCTCCAAAGTTAGTGGGGGTCGGTCATACATTTGGACTCGATTGGAGCACTCTAAATGGGTCAAAGTGGGATTTTTCACAATTTGCCCCTACCCAAAAGTTCGACCCAAATTGGGGGACATCAGAATTCGTTTTAGAGGTATGGTTCCTTCGGCAAAGTTTCTTATTTTGATCCCTAGAATATGATTTTCACAGAGCAATGGGCGATTTTTTTGCCTCCCCACAAATCGACCCGGCCTAATATATATATATGTATGTATGTGTGTTCTTTTGGGTCTTCCTTAGAGATGAGTTGCACGCTTTTTGAGGGCAAGGTGTACCTTCTGTTAGCATATGTATGGATGTATATGCGTATAAATGGACGTTTGATTAATAGGGTGGCTCTGATTTATAGAATTGAGATTTTCTGAATTTATTTTTGTTGAGTTTAACGCCAAAGGTGGATTGCTTTGTTTTAAAGTATTGCGATGAGCACAAGTTGCATATATGTACTAATGGAAATGGGATTTGTCTATACAAATGTATGTGCAGTGTTGCCAGAATTTTTATATAGCGCATCCCCATATCGAGCCGCAGCTATCCCCAAAAAATCCCAATTTTTCTTCTAAATCCCTATTTAAATCCCCTTAAGTAAGAAATAAAAAAATATGTATTCTCATTTCTGTTACTTCGTTTTAATTACAGTTTTAAATACTTTTATATTACAAATTTTCACAGTTGTATATGTGTACATATATATGAGACCTTTTGGTTATTTACGTATAGCGGTTTCTTATTTTTTATGGTTTTTTGAGACTATTTAACAACATACCTTCGGCCCAAGGTTCCTATTCCCATTGCTGTCTGTAACTGCCCATCTCCACAGGATAAAGTTTATATCTTGATAC
Source organism: Rhagoletis pomonella (assembly GCF_013731165.1). NCBI lineage: Eukaryota > Metazoa > Arthropoda > Insecta > Diptera > Tephritidae > Rhagoletis > Rhagoletis pomonella. The sequence continues at coordinate 112,378,940 of NW_023458555.1, forward strand.
ATATGTCAGAATATAATTTGCCAATGGAGACCGCTACTTGCTCTTCGAGAGCAATATATATCAGAGCTTATATCTTGCCATCTATTGCCGGCAACTTGATAGTTTGATAGCTACATTTTCATTTGCACGAACACTTCGTGGCTACATCATCATTATTATTTTAATATAAAAGCAAACATTTAGCTGCTTCCTGTTAAAATATTTGTAATTATGTATTTGGATGTAAACTAGCCTATTTTTAAAATTTTTTAAGCTATTAAATCCGGCAAAAATACGTTTTCGAAGCTATCTTACAAATGCTTATATCAAGATATAAAAAGCCCACACAAATATTGCCACTGATATAACTTATATCTAGCGACCAAAATGACAGCTGGGCAGTAATAAATTTTATCCTGTGGAGATGGCCAGAAAGTTCGTCAATTTTTTTTTGTGTGCTTGCCACTTCGTAAAATTCCTTTTACACTAAGGAAATCAGAAATATATGCAGTCCATTCGGTAAATGCCAATCACAGCGATGCTTTTACAATTTGGTGTAATGAAGTGAGAGAAAATTGTGTGTTCAGCGAAAGCCATTGAAACAGGCATTTTCCACGAATAATACTTTGAAATCTTTGTTTGAGAAATTTTTAAGGGCAGGCAGTAAAATATATGTATTTTAATTTCAATATGAATATTTTAGACCAAACAAAAATCCCCATCAAATCCCCACATCCCCAAACGAAAAAATCGATCCCCAAAATGGTTTCAGAAACCCCAAAATGGGGCGAAATCCTCACATCTGGCAACTCTGTGTATGAGTAAAATAATTGCTGGCGATAAAGAGGCGGGAAAAGGTTCTGACCAAAGATGCAACAGGTGTATGTATGTTTACATGTGCGTATGTACATATAACTCTTCGCATGTACTTTTTTGGGTTAGCGGTTTTATGAACATATGTATATAAATACGTTTGAACTCACGATTTTGCAAAAGGGAGCTAGGCGAGAGTAGAATATGTGTACATACATATACGCGTATTACAAATGTGCAATAGCGTGAATTTTTTACGCTGCCCCAACAGGAAATTGAGACTCAAAGGCGTTTCGAGATATGTTTACCCAGTGAGAAGGGAGATATTGAGCGGGAAGTACTTATGCACATATGTAAAATGTAAGTTTGTTTTATATACGTATGTATGTGAGAGTACACTTTAGCGGATTTTATCAAACTGTGGGTGACAAATAGTGGTTTCCATGTATATTAGAGAAAAAACGGTAAATCCTGTACCGTTGGTAACCGAATAATTTAAACAGTTTGATAATGGCATGAAAAATCCGCTAATGTGCTATATGTATAAGTATTATTAAATGTTGGTCAGACTTACTTTGACATTCCTGATTTTGTACCACCTGTATGCTTTTTCCTTTTTGTCGCCTGTACCCTCCTCCGCTAATTTCCTGTGATTGTTGTGATTAAGCTCCCTACTGGACCTTGCTGCTTGCGTATTTAGGCACTAGGGTGGATGCACCTTTAACTTCCTTTTCTTGTCTGGGTATAGCGGGGATGTGGTTTTTTGTGTGGCGCAGGTATGCTGCTCTCGCCGTTATTTTTAGATTTTGTTTAAGAGTTTTTAGTTTGTATAGTTTTTTTTTTGTTTTTTTTTTTTGTTTTGCGTTTCGGACGACGTTATATGTAGTTGGTAGTTTTTATTTGTTCAGTATTTTGTAGCTCACAGTTATTTATTATAATTTTTTTTTAGTGTGGGGTTGAGGCGCAGGTATCGCTGCTAGCGCTTTAAATTTGGGGGCGCAGGTATCACTGCTAGCGCTTGAAATGGGGGCGTGGTGCAGGTATCGCTGCTAGCACTAAACAATTTTTTTTTTGTTTTTTTTTTTTTACTAATGTACTGTACACTGTAATGCACTGTAAGCACTTTTTCGATTTTAGTTAGTTTTGTTTTATTCTTTGTGTTAATAGTTCTTTTTTTCACTCTTTCAACCGCTTGTACATAAATAACGTCCGAACGCGACCGCTGACCGCCTTGCTTATTCAACGTTTTAAACTCAACTGATTTGAGCGAGTAGTCTGAAGTAAGTTAGCGAGTGGTGTGTTCAGTGCATGCAAACACTTTTATTCGGGTTGCCAATCCTTTTGCGGATCGATAGGACCATGTTCATGCTTAGCCTGAAGTAATGGTGTGCAAAGTTAATGTAGAATACGCAAGGTGTTTCCTTTGTGGAATGCAATAATTTTACAAGGTTTTATTATCAATTCAATTATTAATTCAAGGTAAATTTAAAACTACTTAGCGAGTACGAGGGTGCCATTGGCGTGAAAAACGTTTCCAAAATAAACGAGACGGTCTCTTCAGCGGTTCGAAAGCGAAAAGCCATGCTACTCCTGCAAACCCGCCTTAGACCCCCGCCGTATATAATAAGCAAAAACCATTAGGTTACAATAGAATAAGTTACAATGAGTAGGTTCAAATTTCGAAAGTTACATTGGATTTACATTTCAAATTTTTCATATACATGGTTTAAGAACCATTGCATTAATAATACAAGTAATTAATGATCGGTGAGATCTGCGCTCATGTCTCCGACACACAGTTTTTGCGTGGTTGAAAAATTATTTAAGCCATGATGAAATATAGATGAACTCCTTAAAAAGTGGTACTTTTTTACAGTATGAGAGGATCTTAAGAATAAAGTTTGTTTCCTAGCGCAAAGAGAGGAACCGGCTTCTAATTAAAATTTTTTAAAGTGAACTTGAAATTAAAAGTAATTTTAAAATGAAATGTATAGAATTCGTTGACTATTTAAACACTGAAAATGGGAATGATCTCATTATTGCTATTCAAAAATATCATAAATATAAAATAATTTATTGGCGCCTGTCAACGATGATGTGTACACTAGGGTGGTCCAAAAACAGTAAACTCGGAATTGTAATGCTCTCACCCCCTAGGATTGTTCTATATGGAAAAAAAGTATACCCCTATTTTTTATTTTGAAATCAAAAAATATTTAGAGGTCGCTCAAAGCGCTCAAAGTTTTCCATGTGTTTTTATATGAGAAAAAAACAACTTTTCGTAGAAATGGTATAGAATTCTTGAAAACGAATATTTTTCGATCGGAAAACACTGGTTCTCTTCAGGAGACTTTCAGTAATAAGACCCAATTGTTTATTTAACCATTTTTTAATACTAACGATTTTTTTATTGGTCCCCCCATTGGACCTATAAATTAAAGTTTCGATGAAAAAATGGTTAAATAAAAATTTTGGTATTATTATTGGGAATCTGCTGCAGACAAATTGAGCTCTCATAGAAAAATATTGATTTTTAAGAATTCTATACCATTTCTACGAAAAGTTGTTTTTTCCCCATATAAAAATACATGGAAAACTTTGAGCGCTTTGAGCGACCTCTAAATATTTTTTTATTTCAAAAAAAAAAAAATAGGGGAACAATCCTAGGGGGTGAGAGCATAAAAATTCCAATTTCGAACTTCGAAGGCCCATATCTCGATTGCTGAGGCTAACTTCGAAAAACGGAGAAACTACTTTTTTACCTATGACTCAATCAATCAATCAATAAAAAAAATTGGTTTGGTCCAATACACAGAAAAAAAAGTTGATTTTGCCGTACAGTTTTATTGCTATTCAAAAAGTCACAAATATAAAATAATTTATTGGCTCCTGTGAATAATGATGTGTACAATCATGTTAAAATTAACTATATTTTATTTATATACCAAAATATTGTTAAAAACAAGAACTCAGGCGTTATAAATTATTTTCTGCTACTTACATTCATAATTTTGCTTGAATAAAAATGTACTGAAAAGTACTGATTTTTTAGCATGAAAAAGTCTAATGTACTGATTTCGCGCATAAAAAATCTGGAAACCCTAAGCTCATGTGTGTTTCACATACGAAGAGCGGCAGCTGAGCAATGCACACAGTCCCACTTATTGAATCGTTTGAGTGCGCTAGTATGCCGACCATTGCATAAAAACGAATCAATGAATGAGACTGTGTGCGTGGAAATCATTGCTCCGCTACCGCTGTTCGTATATGGGTGAAACACGCGTGTGGTCACAGAGGGCTCAGTAAGCTATAGGATGTCGATCACTGCGCTAGGTAGAGAAAGAAAAGTGTGTGCTACGACATGCCCAGACTTGTTTGTCTCAGTTTCAGTTTTGCCATCGCCTCGAATTGTTGCGCATAGTTATTTAAAAATATAAAGTTTGATGCCAACCGGGGTTTCTCAGTGAATATATAGTTCATGTGAATTATAATTTAAAAGTATCTATTTAGCCAAAGAAAAAAGCAAAGCAGTGTACTTAACCCAGCACTTCCAGCAGATATTGACCTAGGTTTTCGGACGACTGTTCCTGTCTCATCGTTTCTTTTTAGGAAATTCTTACCACCATATACATATACATTATTTACACTAGTAACTATTTATGTAAATATGTATGTATTTTTTATGCTTAATATATGCAAATAAAAGAAGAAAGTAAACACAAAAACCATCGAGTAAATTTTTATTTGTGTCAAACTGAAACTTTTCACGTCTACAGCAAGTTCACAAAATTAATCGAAAACTTGTATCAACCAAAGCATTGTTTATATTTGCTCAACAATGATTTTATTCAACTAACAATATTGTCCACTCAAGATAGTCGTTTTATAATTGTTAACCAATATACATTTGTCCCAACTAGAAGTCTCAAGTAAATTGCAGACTTTCGTGAACTAGATATTTATTTCGCCATATCCAACTATGCCACTTGATCACTATAACCAAATCTTGGTAATTATAACTAAACATTTTTCTGAGTGTAGTAGAAAAAGGGGGGAAAAATTTGGATTATTTTTACTACTTTTTGGATACAATTTTCAATACTGATTTCGAATATATACAAATATTAAAAGTTCTCGCTATCAGTGGATTTCCCTATAAGAAATACTTTTGTTTAACTGTTTAAATTCAATGAATACGCATACAAACATTAAAAATGGTGTATTTATATCACTTTAAAGATTTATTCAAACCTTTAATACGAAAATGCATTCTACAGTTCATTCAGTTTTTGAGGCGTTAAGCATTTCTTGCATATAATTTGGACCGCAATAAACTTCCTTCCCATTAAATTTTATAAAAATGGTTTCTAAGAACAATAACTCCTTCAACAACGCAGAACTAGGCTTTATTAAACCGCCTTTCGACAATTCATCAACCCAATTGAACGTATTGTCCGTGGACTCCACACCAGTTAAATGGAGCTTGCGGATAATATAGCCAGCTATATACTCGACCACGTCATCATGGAACTGGTCTATGTCGCTCTCTATGCTAAAATCATCTGCAGAGACGATGGAGGCGTCAGATTCAACGAGATATTCCGAGATGTAGTCACAATGAGGAATGTCTCCCAGGGGAAGCCAGTTGGTATTATCTTCGAAAACATTTCCTCTTCCAGGGAATGGCACAAGGCGCAGGATATTCTGTTCATTGTCTACATTATGAATAAATAATTAAGTTTAAAACTGGACGGATTAAGTTTAAACCGGGACCGTATTCATTATAAGTAAAATAATTTAGATCATATCATAAAACATGTTTTCACTCAAAATAAATTATTATTACCATTTCCTTCAAAAATTATGTTTATAATAATTATTCAGTTTTATTTTTCTACCTCAAAATTAATATATACTAGCTTTTACCCGCGGGTGGGGTGAACCCATGTTTTATACAAATATAAAAAATACTTTATGTAAAGATGTTATGCTCTCCGCTCTAATTTTAATATAGCCTAATATAGTAGGACAGCTGTATTGCTTGGGTGCTATGGAATGAAATGCAATAATAATTTCTTGGCACTGCAGGTGTATTTATAGCATTTTCAGTTTAAATGAAACTTTTTTCAAATTAAATAAAACCTTTTTCAGGTTAAGCGAAACCTTTTTCAAATGAATTGAAACCTTTTTCAGATGAAGCGAAACCTCTTTCAAATTAAATGAAACCCTTTTCGGATTCAATGAAACTTTAATCAAATTAAATGAAACTTTTTTCAGATTCAATGAAACTTTATTCAAACCAAATGAAACTTTTTTCAAATTAAATGAAACTTTATTCAAATTAAGCATTAAACATTTTGAAATTAAGGAACAGGAAATCAACTTAACCTATTAAGAGCCGTTTGCACCACGTCTGGCTAACTCTAAAGGCTCTGTTATGCACACTTGGCATTGCTTGAGAGTTGTCACTCTACAGACAGTACAAATACTCTCCCTTCTCACTCACTCGCTTAGGCGAAATGTAAAATTTGGCATTTGCATAACAATTGTCTAATTATTTTCTTCTAACTTAAACAAACTCTATGGATTAGAGCACAGTCTAATCACGGCAACATTCAACTTCGGTTCAAGAATAATTTTGATTTGTCCCATTTCTCTTTTCCTTTTCACATCATCCTTTACATGTTCTCCCGAAAACAGAGATATTTGAAGTTTTATAAAATGAATAAATTATATGATTTGCCTAGTTACCAAAACCCTCGAAAATCACAACAAACCAACCAACCTACCAAAGCCTTATTTTAAGAAATGAAACTACCAATTTTGGTCCAATTGTACCGAAACGGCAACACTGTATTCAACATGCCTTGACCGTAAGGGAGAGCAACACGTAACAGCTAATTCAAAGTAATCCAAAAAATAAGTTTCATTTCATTTGAATAAAGTTTCATTTAATTTGAATAAAGTTTCATTGAATCTGAAAAAGGTCTCATTTAATTTGAATAAAGTTTCACTGAATCTGAAAAAGTTTTCATTTAATTTGAAAAAGGTTTCGCTTAACATGAAAAAGGTTTCATTTAATTTGAAAAAGGTTTAGCTTAATTTGAAAATGGTTTCAGTAAAACTGAAAATGCTATATTTAGGTTAAAATATCTCCAATAAATAATATAATAGAAGAAATACTTTCTAACTTCTTACGAAAAATAACTCTAATATGATTTCACAGCATTTTTTTATTACCTCAAAGAATCCATTAACATAAATGCATTTTCCAATATAATTATCATACATTTTATTTTCGATAAAGTTTCGAGTCTTACTTTAAGGCATTCTGGTTTATTGTCATTGCAAAAGCTAAGCGAACTGGAAACTGATAAGCACCTATCATTGGTATGTTTGCATACCAAATTTAAATTTTATGTGACTTATGGTTCCGAAGTTATGGTTGATTAAAAATTCTACGACTATGAGATATACCACGCCCCCTCCTACAAAGTCATTTATATATACCTTACTATAAGCATATACCATAGGTTTGTCTGCATACCAAATTTCAAGTTCATGTGACTTATGGTTCCGAAGTTATAGCTGATTAAAAATTTGCAGGCCTATGGGAGGTGCCACGCCCCCTCGCAAAATTGACACCATATTTGCAAACAAAACCATACCTATAACCTTCCCGGGGTAAAAACAAATAAGTGTGCAAAGTTTCGTGCGATTCCGTTTAGTGGTTGAAAAGTTATAAGGTAATAAACAAACAGACATTCACATTTATCTATATAGAATAAAACTTAAAAGGCCATACAGACGTACCACACACATAAGAGGTTGATTAAAATTTAAAAAATAAGAACTACTTTCCCCCCTTCATTTATTCATATTAAAACAAACAAAATTAAACAGTTCTCTTTATTTAATAATTTTTAACTTCTAATAAAAATGACGTACTATCCATTAAAACATATTATTACCATTTAAAAATTAGAAATCTAAATTCTAGCTGTTATATTATTAAATAATTATACGTTTAAGGGCCGGTTTCTCTATCTCCGGTTAACACTTATCCCCCGGTAAACATCGTTACCGACCTTATCGACTCCCTGTTATATGCATGGAGTTAGAACGTCGATAACAATGTTTAACCGGGGAGTTAGTGTTAACCAGAGATGGAGAAACCGGCCCTTAGTGGCCAGACCAAAGTCCCTCATCATAGTCATCCGAGCAGAAACGCTTGAAGATAAGTACCGAATCCGTGATTAGTGCGCGCCATAGTGTATTAATAATTACATCATTACACAATGGTGTAAGCATGTGTGTAAGCCAAAAACAAATAAAAATAAATAAATTACCAATTCGATTCATTGGCAATTGCTAACTTCTTAACTGAAACGCAATTGAAAATCCCTAGTTGTAGAAGGTGATGATGCTGCTGGTGTGCACTGCTCCAATAATCTGTTGGAAAAAACACAAACATAAAGACTGGTTAAAGTCTGATAATATAAATGTGTTGGATTTAATAATTTCCTACCTGGAACTTGTTTATAAAAACGTTGCTGGTAGCGTAGCTTGGCGAGACACTGCTCCAAACATCTGTTGGAAGAAACACAAACATAAAGATTGGTTAGGGTCTGAAAATAGAAATGTGTTGGATGTGTTGTGTGTTGGATTTAACAATTTCCTACCTGAAACTTGCTTATAACACCGCTTTTGGTAGCGCCGCTGATGAGACACTGCTCCAGTAACCAACTCTAACCAGCTCTAAAACTTAAAAAGCACTGTTCTGAAAAGCTTTTGTGAGAAAAATACATTAATTTAGTGAATGCATTTAGTTTGCGAAACTTACCTGGAATTCTCTTGAATAAATCGGTGATTTTTTGGATTAATAGCTCAACCTATATGAGGAAATATATAAACAATTAAATTTGGTGAATATGCACATATATATGTATATATTTTAGCAAAAATTACTTACAAAATCACAATTATTGCAAATTATCGCTCAGATTTTCCAATAAATTTTAAACGAAAAGTTAGAGAAAAATAGAAATTTCTTTGATTCTCTTTTCCTCTGACATTTCGTTTCAAATTTATTGGAAAATCTGAGCGCATACTTTTTCCGCAAAATTGTTGTCTGCTCCATTTTTTGTTCTATTTTGCCCAGAAAGGAAAGAGTAGGCATTACTGTAACGCTGGTATGCCGAAATTGCGAAAAAATTACAACAACCACCCCTAAGTGACAACACCTTATTATTATTTCACCATGGTGCTTGGCCATGATTCAATAATACAAGGTTACGTAATTTGTGACAGCTAAATTTTGACACTCCTTTATCTAGATTTGTATTATGGGAGTAGGAGAAAGGGGAAGAATGTGATCGCCTTTTGCGAAAACGGTAGTAGAAAGGTACTACAAAAAGTACGAAAAGTATACAATCAGAAGTAAAATGTGTATTATTAATTCTATGCAAATTTGCGATATATTTGGTGTTTTAATGGAAATACTAAACAATACGTAAAAAAATAAATTTTTAATTTAAGTTATTCGGCATTTCCTGGAACAAATCTAGAATACTGACTGTTCAGCTATGCAAAAACGAAAAATGCAGATCAATAGAACTTTTCACGCTTATTTCAACCATGCCAAAATTTTTGACGCAACTAAAAAATGATGACGTTCTAGAAGGTTAATGTTAAATTTTTGGATTTTTTAAATATTTATAAATTATGAACTACTTAAATAACGGAATAAAAACTAATGATAATAAAGTTGATCTACATAGTTTATATGATTTTTATATTTTTAAACAAAAAACCACTAAAAACGAACAAATGTTATTTTTTCATGAAATAACCTTTTTTGAAAAAAAGCACCATTAACGGTAAAGAAATTTATATTAGTTAGAAAGTACAAGTTATTATCTTTAATTCGGTATACATATATTATCATGATCTACTTTTGGGTTTCAACAATTTAGAGTTAAAAAATATAAATAAACAAAGCAAATAAATCTATTATACCTTCTTTATTTTTTACCTGCGCCAAAAAATTTGGTATCGCAGAAATCAGCGTAAATCTATCAATCGGCATTTCTAGATATTTTATAGCTAAACGGTCGCTATTATACACTTATTCCAGAAAATAACGCAAACGACGGCGATGACATCGAATATTTAGTATGAAGTATATAACTAGAAACTGTAGAGTAAGCAACATTCTGCACAAGTAAAGGAGCCGATTTTATGTGTGGGAGCGAGAATACTGTTTTATTACAAAACCCTTCTATTATTGAATCATTGTGCTTGGATGTATTTGATTGTTGTTATGTTCCTATTTACCACTTCGTCATTGTTGTTGTTTTTCTCGTTTCTAGCTGTGGGAAGCTTCTTTCGTAGTTTTCAAACGCTGCAGATCTGTTGTTGTTTTATTTTATTATATTTATTTCTTACAGCTTATTAAGCCTAGTTTATACATAATTCTTAAAATATACTATGCCTAACCTAAAATATAGAGTATAAGCTACTAATATGAGCAACCAAATTTAGAGATGAAAAATGTGGCCAAATTCCGAATCGTATCATTACATGCTATGGTATAAAGGCCGTTTATGCATATGAAGTGCGAAGCAAGCATCCAAACGGCGATGCACTGAATTCGATCTAGTGATGCGTTTCGGGATGAGCTTCGGCTACTTTACGGATGCGTTTGGGAACGGTATAACCATCTTGGCGTGGGGAAACTTCTTCTTTTTTGGCGCTGTAACCGCCTAAGCGAATTTGGCCGAGTTCAGCAAAGCACGCCAGTCGTTTCTCCTCTGTACCAACTGACGCCAATTGAAAACGAAAAGTGAAGCCAAGTCCTTCTCCACCTGATCTTTCCATCGCAGTGGGGGCCTTCCTCTTCCTCTGCTACCACCAGCGGGTTCCGTTGTAAAGGACCGTAAATCTTCCGCAAAATCTTTCTCTCAAACACTCCAAGAGCCGCCTCATCGGATGTTGTCATTGTCCATGCTTCTGCGTCATATACCAGCACGGGCATGATGAGTGACTTATAGAGCGTGGTTTTCGTACGTCGAGAGAGGACTTTACTCCTGAATTGCCTACTCAGTCCAATGAAGCACTTGTTGGCAAGAGTGATTCTGCGTTGGATTTCAATGCTGGCATCATTATCGGTGTTAATGCTGGTTCCCAAGTAAACGAAAGTCTCTACTTTCTCGAAATTGTAACTGTCAACAGTGACGTGGGTGCCAAGGCGCGAATGTGCTGACTGTTTGTTTGATGACAGGAGATACTTCGTCTTGTCCTCGTTTTTTACCAGACCCATTCGCTTCGCTTCCCTATCCAACTTGGAAAAGGCAGAACAGACTTCGCGTTTTTTGATACCGATGATATCGATGTCATCAGCATAAGCCAGCAATTGCACGCTCTTGTAGTAAATTGTTCCTGAGCGGTTCAGTTCTGCAGCTCTTACTATCTTCTCCAACATAAGATTAAAGAAGTCACATGAAATGGAGTCGCACTGTCTGAAACCCCGTTTTGTGGCGAACGGCTCGGAGAGGCCTTTCCCAATTCTGACGGAGCTGGTGGTATTGCTCAACGTCATTGACACAGCCGTATGAGTTTTGAGGGGATGCCAAATTCAGACATAGCGGCGTATAGGCAACTCCTTTTAGTGCTGTCAAAAGCTGCTTTAAAGTCGACAAATAGGTGGTGAGTGTCGATCCTTTTCTCGCGGGTCTTTTCCAAGATTTGGCGTATTGTGAATACCTGGTCTATGGTGGATTTGCCAGGTCTAAAGCCATACAGATAAGGCCCAATCAGTTCATTGACGGTGGGCTTCAGTCTTTCACACAAAACACTCGATAAAACCTTGTAACCTATGCTTAGAATGCTTAGTGGTCTGAGTCGATGTTTGGGCCTCGGAGTGTGCGTACGTCTAAAACACTGGAAGGGTGCCTTCCGTCTATCACAACATGATCGATTTGGTTTCTCGTTTTCCGATCCGGAGACAGCCACGTAGCTTGATGGATCTTTTTATGCTTGAACCTAGTACTTCATAATACCATGTTTCCGACCCCGGCGAAGTCGATCAGCCTCAATCCGTTGTCGGACGTTTCGTCGTGGAGGCTGAATTTTCAGACGGTGGTTCCAATGATCCCTTCCTTGCCCACCCTGGCATTGAAGTCACCAAGCACGATTTTGATATGACGGGGGCAGCGCTCGTACGTGCGCTCCAAGCGCTCATAGAAGAGATCCTTGGATGCCTCATCCTTCTCTTCCGTCGGGGCATGGGCGCAGATGAGCGAGATGTTGAAGAATCTCGCGTTGATGCGAATTGTGGCTAGACGCTCGTCCACCGGGATGAACGGCAGTACTCGGCGACGGAGTCTCTCTTCGACCACAAATCCAACTCCGAATTTGTGCTCCTTTACATTGCAGCTGTAGTAGACGTCGCAAGGCCCCAGACATTGTTTGCCTTGCCCCATCCAACGCATTTCTTGGATGGCGGTGATGTCAGCTTTTGTCCTTACGAGGACAACACCCAGCCGGGCTGAGGCACTTTCCCCATTAAGGGTCCGGACATTCCAGGTGCATGCCCTCAAATCGTAGTCCTTTAAGCGTTTGCCGTGGTCGTCATCATAACGGGGGGTCTCATCCGAGGCTTTGCATTGCTTCTTCACTGGAAGTGGTTTTTACGTGGCGGGTCCCAAGCCCAGCGCACAACCCATTGCTGGAACGGGGATGGTTTCGCAACCAAATACACGATTATATAGCGAGCCGCTTGTGCCAAGCAGACACCCGCCTGCAGCCACACCTACTGGTGGACAGACGCTGCAGACTTCAGTGAGCCCTTAAACCGAATAAGTCAGAGTGGCCCCACCGAAGCTCCCTCTCTTTCTGCCGTGACCCAAGGCTCCACTCGGATTGGTTACCGCATCTCGCACATGGGTTGCTCACGTTGCCCAAAGTGCGCGAACGAGAACGCAAGAGTCGGGATTGAGTATAGCCATGCAACTGTAACTGCATACCCAGCGCAACGACTATACCCCATTGCACTCCCGTGGCGTGGTGAAACAGTATACATTATACGTATGTGCATTTCGATTGGTAGACCGGAAGATTGCCCATGTATAACTAAATTCGAAGGCTCCTACAATAACTAAACTTTTTTTTTTGAATTCATTCATATTGCTAGATTTAACCTTATTTGGCAATTCATTATAACATTTTAATCCTTTGTAAAACAAGTTACATTTATCTGCTTCGGTTTTGTAAGCAGGTAGATTAAAGTCAATTCTATTACGAGTATTTATGGAATGTACATTATTGACATACTTAATGTTGCTTTTCAAGTAATCGGGTAAGTTGCCATCTATAATATTCTTGATAAATTTCATTGTATAGTAAAGAGCTGTTGTTTAATGCTCAGCCAGTTTAGAGTAGATAGTATATCTCTGATAGCTCTGATAGCTGTCATAGCTTTAGTAAGAATGAATCTTATAGCTCGGTTTTGTTGTTTCTGCAATTTATAAATCTGACTATCTCTCATTATGAAAAATATGGTGGGACAGTAAATGAAATGAGGTTAAATTATGGATCTATATACCATGACCTTGTAACTTTTACTTAAGTATTTGCACGTTCGTTGCGTAAAGTATAACTTTTTGGCTATCTTTACCACCGTGTAATCAATGTGTTCATTAAAGTTCAATTTGTCATCGATTTTTATTCTTAGGTATTTGAATGTATTAACTCTTTCAATTAATTCATTGTTCATATTTAAGTTCTGCAACTTGGTGCTCTCAAAATTACGTCTTGATATAACCATAAATTTAGTTTTATCGACGCTCAATTTGAGTCGGTTTAACCACAGCCAGTTATATACCTCATTTAAATCATTTTGCAACTTAGTGGATATTTCAGTGATATTATCTCCACTAAGCATAAGCAGCATATCATCGGCAAATAATTTTATATCACAGTTTTTAAGGCAATCAGTAATATCATTAATATAAATATTGAACAGAATAGGAGCTAACACAGATCCTTGTGGCAGCCCGATTGATACTCGTTTTCTATCAGACAGTGATGATCCGATTGCTGTTCTTTGATTCCGATTCTTAATAAAGTCTTCGAACCATTTTAGTTCAATACCGGTAATACCTACATTGCACAGCTTTTTTAGTAACAGATTTTGGTCGATCGTCTCAAAAGCACGTTTCAAAACTAAGAAGACAGCTAGTATATGTTTATTCCTGCTCAAGTCTTCTTTCCAGTTAGCAATAACCAAGTTCAGAGCACTTTCGCAGGAATGCCTTTTACGAAAACCAGATTGCTGTGAAATAATAATTTTATGATCTTCTAAGTACTGTACAAGTTGGTTTTTCACCACTGTTTCTAGTATTTTTTCGTCACATGGTAATGTATTTATGGGTCTAATCTCATCAGCTCTGATAGTATGTTTTATTTTCTCTATTGGTACAACAATCGACGTTTTCCACAAGTTTGGAAAATCACCTTCCTCTAAGCTTTCATTCACAATTTGAGCATAAAAGTATCCAGTATAAGTTATTGAGTCTTTAAAGACTCCTTCAGATATAAGCTTTTTTCCACCAAATTTGTTTTTGAATTTGCTTACTATATTCAGAATGTCGATTGTTGATATTTTTTGAAACTTAAAAGTAGAGACAATAATTCCCGTGATTACGAAGTCCCCAATTCCAGCACTAATATTTCTGCTGATTTCCATGACACTATCTATAAAAAAAATAAAGTTATAGTTTAAAAAACTAAAACCTCCCTATTATAATTGCCATTCGTACTGTCATCAGGTATGTAACTTGAGAATAGGAATCGCTGTATCTTTTAGGCGCATCAATATTACGTAGTTACATCCCGAGTTAATAAAAGGAAGGTAAAAATAATAGTTGTTTAGTGAGTGCGCTATTTCACCCTCATGTGTGAGAAGTTGGTCGTTTATTAATATTCTTTTAAAGGCATTGGTTTCCTTAGATATAGATATGCACTTTTTTAGGTGTTTTCACATAGCTTTGCTGTCCCCGATATTACAGGTAATTTTGTGTTCCATGTATTTGGTCTTCTTAACCTTTATTAACCTTTTGTATCTACGCCGGGTAATATTGTATTCATTCCAGTCGCCTGTTTGTAAAGCAATGTTGTAAAGATTCAGTTGATTTGTTGAGGTTTGCTAATTCAGAATCGTACCACTTATTCATCAATTTAACGCTGATTTCTTTAGAGTATGTCATAGTACTCATTACACTTGATATATTATTATATAGAAAATTTACCTTATTTTCGATACTCATATTCTTGAAATCACAATAGTTGAATTGTCGTTATTGGTTAACAAGACTATCGCTTGAGTAATATTCCCAAGAAGTTATAAGTTTTATAACTATAATTTTAAATATTTTTTTCTAATTTTATTTTAAAATTAATGGTTTCGTGATCCGTAATCCTATCTTCTGCCAATCTTTTACAGGAAATAAATTCACTATTCGTAAATAACAAATCAATCAATGTTTCAGCGTTATCCCCTTTTCGAGTATAAAAATCTATTTTTTGATCCATAGCAAAAGACCGAAATAGGTCAACTAACTGTTTGCTATAAGTGGTGTTTTTGTACAAGTTTATATTGAAATCCCCGTTGAAGACTATATTATCATGCGTTAAACAGCTATTATTTAAAATTTCGTGTAACAGGTCTATTCTGCGCTGGTAATAAAAGTTTCGTAACCGGTAAATTAAGTTCCTGTCAAATTTTAAACCCTTTTCGAATTCTGTGTATTCTTGTAAGCGGTAAATTTTATTACCATCTCATAAGCTGGTAACAAAGTATTGCCCCGTGAAATATGCAAGGCCAGAATCTCCACAATTCTTCATAGCTGAATTGCTGAATATTTTAACTGCATTACCAACGTAATTAGAATCGCGGTGACAAGAACTGGTAATAAAATTTTCCGGTTACAAAATCTTTGGTAACGTGCAGAATAGACCTGTAAGTATGTAATAAAGTCTGCATCGCTCGAATTAGGCGAATGGTATATAAGACCTATTTGATATTTAGGAAATATGTTTTTAATTTTTAATATTATACACCACAGATTTTTATTAAGCGAATGGTTATAACTTGTTGCATATTCAATTGAATTCTGTACATATACTAAAACACCACCCGTGTGCCTGTTGTGTGAATTACACCGCACTGATTTGTAGGATTCAATCTGTAATTCTTGATTTGTTATGTCTTCTGTCGAACAACTTTCTGAGCAAAGAACCAAACAGGGTTTCTGTACTTCTATTAGACGCTCTAGTTCATATTTGTTAGCAACGATACTACTGATATTTGAATAAATGCAATTTAATTTATTTAGTATTCGTTGCTAGATTCGCGATTTGTTTTTTGGTTGAGTATGTTTTTTATATGCCGGACAATCTATACTGAAAGCGTAATGGTTTAGATCAACATCAATAACTTTTCTTAACCAACTCGCTACAGTTTACACATTTAACTATATTTGAGGTACATTCTTTACTGTCATGATTTCCAGCACATTTGCTACATGCTATCTTATTAGTGGATTCGCTGGCTTTGTGTTTATACCCCAAGCACTTGAAACAACGCAAAACAATTAAATGCTCATAAACGACACAAGTGTCCCATTCAGTAAATACCTTCTTTTGTTGCAATACATTTTCAAAAGTAACAGCATCAGTTTCTACCAATGTAGTATAGCTTTCCTCTCTACTATTAGCATTATCATAAACTTTTAGTACTTTAAAATCTTTTCCTGTACATACGTCGTTTTGCTTTGTTAAGCATTCCACTAGGCGATCATTACTTATTTTCTCTATTATGCCAACAATCTTAAATATCCTCTTTATTTCACTTTTATCTTTAGTTTTATTTGCTTCAAATTCGTTTCCAATAGCCTCTCTTACTTTTTGTTTCACCTTTTCACAGGCGTCTTTATTTCTGCATTCTACAATTATTCCCCCGCTATTTATTTCTTTCACGTTTTTAATACGACCTTCCGTAGGCTCAACTACTTTTTTTAGTGCTTCTTTTGTCCCCTTTGCTTTTTTGGTTTTGTTTTTCGGTTTAATAACAATTTGGTTTTCATTCAACTTGGCGACTTGAGCATATGACGTTTTGGGGTTAACATTCTCATTAGGTACGCGTAATTTATTTAGCAATTCATTACTTTTTTTGGAACTCATTCGATATATCTGTTAGGATCTCATTTTTCATTGCATTTATTTTTACTTCAATGTTGTACTCCAGAAAGGAGTTGAAGTCAGTAATAATACTCCTTTTTATTTGCGAGCATTTATTGCAAAAAATTTGCTCAATTATCTGCTTAACATCGGTAGCTTTTATTTTTGACTGTTCACACTTGTTAATTAAATGTTTAATTTCTATAAACTTCGTATTAGTATCTGACAACGTACATTGGTTGCAGAACCATTTTAGGTTAATATTCTCTACTATTATTTTTATATAATTTCAATTAATGTTGCTGGGTTTTAAACAGAAATTGTGACCACACCCACCAAAGCATGCTATCATTTCATCAACTTGAAGCAATTTTGCAGTGCACTCGTTACATTCTGTCGGCATCATGAGTGTAACAAGTTAAGACAAGAATTTACACTTTCAACAATTAATTAATGTACATATAATAATGAAAATGAGCATTGATAAATTAAATAAAATGGAAAATTAGATGAAAAATAAAAAGCTAAATTAAATGGAAATCTTTAAAAAAAGGTTTTACATTAATTAAATCCCAACGTAGTGGTAAAGCTGCTACTTCGGTAAGCGTGGAATTGCTCTTCCACCTTTCTTAAACCCTTCACTCTCTTACTTCCTTCACTTTCTTCCTGTCAGTGTGCAAATATCAGGTGCTTAGTCACCGACAGAAAGGCAAAAAAGGAACAAGAAAGCACAAAAGGAATGAAGATCAGCTTTATAAAAAATGGAAAAAATTGAAAATTTTTTTTCACTTTTATTTCAACATATTTTGATTAAAAGAAAAATACTGATAAAAATAAAATATTTCATACAAACAACAAAAAATATAATCGATAATCGCATGAGGCTATTGCCTGAAAATTTTAAAATGTACTTAGCGGCATTGTGCTACTATGATAGCACGGCCGAGTAATCATAGCCAACTTATGTACAGTAGACTGCATCACTGCCCATAAAAAAAGCGGTACAGTTTTTCCACTGGAATTATAAAATCCATGTATTATTTCTTAAGACTTCCACCAAATAAACAGTTGTTTTTAAATAATTTCAGAAAAAATGACCTCAGATGACTGAGTAGTTTAAGCCAGGGTTCGGAAATTCTCACTCACATTCTCTCACGTTCGCGATCGATAATATTCCA
>NW_023458555.1:112397248-112399766 GCF_013731165.1 Rhagoletis pomonella
AAATGCTGTATCTCAGTAGGCGCTTCACCAATCCTTCCCAAATTCGGAAATGCAGCCAGAGTTGCCAGATGTGGGGATTTCGCCCCATTTTGGGGTTTCTGAAACCATTTTGGGGATCGATTTTTTCGTTTGAGGATGTGGGGATTTGATGGGGATTTTTGTTTGGTCTAAAATATTCATATTGAAATTAAAATACATATATTTTACTGCCTGCCCTTGAAAATTTCTCAAACAAAGATTTCAAAGTATTATTCGTGGAAAATGCCTGTTTCAATGGCTTTCGCTGAACACACAATTTTCTCTCATTTCATTACACCAAATTGTAAAAGGATCGCTGTGATTGGCATTTACCGAATGGACTGCATATATTTCTGATTTCTTTAGTGTAAAAGGAATTTTACGAAGTGGCAAGCACACAAAATAAAATTGACGAACTTACTGGCCGTCTCCACAGGATAAAATTTATTACTGCCTAGCTGTCATTTTGGTCGCTAGATATAAGTTATATCAGTGGCAATATTTGTGTGGGCTTTTTATATCTTGACATAAGCATTTGTAAGATAGCTTCGAAAACGTATTTTTGCCGGATTTAATCGCTTAAAAAATTAAAAAAAAGCTAGTTTACATCCAAATACATAATTACAAATATTTTAACAGGAAGCAGCTCAATTTTTGCTTTTATATTAAAATAATAATGATGTTGTAGCCACGAAGTTTTCGTGCAAATGAAAATGTAGCTATCAAACTACCAAATTGCCGGCAATAGATGGCAAGATATAAGCTCTGATATATATTGCTCTCGAAGAGCAATTAGCGGTCTCCATTGGCAAATTATATTCTGACATATGTATCAAGATATAAACTTTAACCGCTATACGTAAATAACCAAAAGGTCTCATATATATGTACACATATACAACTGTGAAAACTTGTAATATAAAAGTATTTAAAACTGTTATTAAAACGAAGTAACAGAAATGAGAATACATATTTTTTTTATTTCTTAATTAAGGGGATTTAAATAGGGATTTAGAAGAAAAATTGGGATTTTTTGGGGATAACTGCGGCTCGATGTGGGGATGCGCTATATAAAAATTCTGGCAACACTGGATACAGCATTTCTTAGGGCCTAGCTAAGTAATATGTTGAAAAGCTTTGTAATCGGGAAATAACCAGGCCCACCCCCCATATAACGGTAATTTACAGAAACAAGAAAACTGCGAAAAATCAGTAACTACCAAAGCTAATTGACTCCAAATCGACAATTACAATAACCATTTAGCAAAAAATTACATTATAATACATTTTTGGATAACGGGCGTGGTGCCGCCCCTTTATGACCACAAATCTGTAACTCGGTAACTGATTCATCAACCTCTACCAAACTCGGTGCACTTAATAACCTTAGTACAAGGAAGAAATTCGTTGAAAATTATTCAAATCGGACGAATATTACACGAACTTCGCCTATAACGGTAAATTTCAGACATCCAAAAACTCCGATATTTCAATAACTGAGGACGCTAATTTTCTCCAAGTTAATAGTCACAACAATCTCTTAAGAAAAAATAAGACTGTTATAGACTTTTAGGAATTGGGCGTGGCACTGCCTACTTTGTGACCACAAGGTATATCTCGGTAACCACTTTATAGATTTCTACCACACTTGGTTCAATTATTTTATTAACTGTAATTCCGCATATTATCGAAACAGTTTGAAATCGGGTATAACCTCCTGCTTATCATGCAAATGTAGTTTAGGGAAAGTTTAAACGACGATATATAAAGTTCGGCCCCAACTTATACTCCTTTACTTGTTTTAACTTAGCACTTACACTTGCCAGTCGCAGGGAAATGCTTGGTATAATTTTTATGGTTAAATTACTGACAGGCTCAATTTCAAGTCCGTCTCTTCTGGCTGATGTAAGCTTTAATGTTCCCTCACGCGTATCAAGACACTTTTGTCCCATGAACCAAAAAGACAAGATCACGCGGGCAGGAGACTAGCCCGTTAGAATCGCATTAAGGAAAAAAGTTGAACGATTTTGACATTAGCCGTTTATTTACATTTCTTCGTTGTTTACAATTTGGTGGTGGCTTTTTACTGCAATATTCTTCATTTTCGCTTGTGACAACGTGTGTACACATAAGATAAAGAATAATTTAACACAACGGCATGATTTTTAGAAGAATTTGCATAATAAAAATGATTTTTCATGCGTTCAACAATTTCGCGGTTTTCTCCGTTCTCTTCGTTGTTTACTTCTTACAGCAAAAATGGCGTCGAGATTTCGGCAGCTAGAAAATAACTTTTTTCGTTCTTTCCGTCCCGCGTGATCTTGTGTCTTTCGTTCATGCTTTTGTCCCATAGTTCTGAAAGCTTGTAAAACCAATTTTGAATTGCACGACCCACTCCGTTGCTTATGCCAGGATTTTAACTCTCATTCCAGCACGTTTGATATATCAGATCCGCTTTTCAGCATTAAGAAAGCGATACTCTCCTCTCTCAATAAGTGAA
>NW_023458555.1:112399866-112403625 GCF_013731165.1 Rhagoletis pomonella
TACATATGTACACAGATATATTTATTTATGTTTGTGCACACAGGTCATTTGGTAATACCATAACACATGTACATACATACATGTATATGTATTATTTTCTGGATTTTTAATGATGTGGTTAGGATCTATTGTTTTATGTTTAAAAGGAGTTTTTTTAGTTTAGGAGAGGAGAGAGATTAGACAGGCAAACGGGTTGTTTGGTCAGCAAAAATTTATGGGATAACAATTGCATCAACTAAGAATTTCGAGTAAAGGGTTGCATATACACATGCAGATATGTATATATATACATATATCCACAAATGTATGTATTTATTTGTGTATGTATAGATATGTTCTCATGTACAGAAGAATAGATGCGTGCTATTTTGACCATCTACTAGGTAGGTACATACATATGTGCATACATATCTATGTAAATAGGTATAATATTTTTAATATTCAATAGTTTCTTAAAAAATTTCAACTTATACATGAAAGAAAGCTGCGAGCGCCTTGTTACCTGCGAGGCATTGAGGACGAGTATGCTCGCTCGCTCGAACTCCAAGTTTATGCCTATCCTGGTTTAGGTATGCATAATTTCTGCATTGTTAACGATGTGGTCAGTTTTGGAAAAAAACGACAATTAATACATAGAAATATCCGTAAAAGACCAAAAAATTCATTTGGTTTGTATTCAGCTGCAATTGAAACCCATTGTGTATTGTTAGTGTTTTGGAAATTGGTATCTCTACCCGTTCGGGTTGTTTTCGTACTCTGGTCACAACCGTTATTTGCGTTCTGTACGTTTTTGGTTTGTAGTTAGCATTTAGTTTCATTTGGTTCAGCAACATATAAATTTTACTATGGCAGCTAAAAACGAAATTTGGATGTATTTCGAACAACGCAGACATCCGTTTAGCTACGTGTAAAACGTGCAAAAACAAGCTTAGGAATAATCGAGTGTCTAATTTAAAAGCGCATTTAATTAAATTGCACAAAATTAATTTCATCTAAAAGTGCTGGTAAAATAATTCGAAAAAATAAAATTAAAATTGAGGTGAATAAAAAACAATTGATAAGGTCATATATCGGATTGGTAACGGAGGACTGCATTCCGTTCAATATTTTGAACTCACCAAACATAAGAAATTTCATAGATCCGATTTGCGATGGCCTTAGAGTGTCGGACGGAAAAAAAATTACGCTGAATGCATCAAACTGCAAAAAAACATTGTTTATGGTTGCGAATAACATAAAATTGGAAATCACCAATGAAGTGAAAAACAAACTGTTATCGTTGAAAATAGACAGTGCTACAAGGCTGTCCAGAAATATATTTGGTGTAAGTGCTCAATTTATTAGTGCGGTACGAATTAAATCTATTATTTTGGGAATGATAGAATTGAAAGGAGCTGGATCAAGCACAGCCAAAAATCTTGCCATTGAAGTGTTGAATGTGCTAAAGCGATACAACATTAATTTAACCCAAATCGTCTCGAAAACATCTGATAACGGTGCAAACATGCTGAGAGCGACAAACATTTTATCATTTATTTCTGAGGAGGATGTTGAAGAAAGCGAAATATACAAGTTTGCCGATGTGCAGCACATACAACCCAGCTGGTCGCTCTTGACGTTGCAAAATCGTCTGGCATGCTGAAATACCTATGGAATTGTCGTAATCTTACAAAATACATCAGAAAAACGTCAAATGGCTATCGCGAAATATTTCAGTTAAAAGGATTGAAAATGCCCCAACTAGATTGCCCTACGAGATGGGGATCCACGTATACTATGTTGCAGGATTTATTAGCAGCAAAGCATATGTTAAATAAAATCGAATCTATTAAAAATAAATCTGAGGATTAAAACTTCGAAGTGGATACCTTGTTTTGGGATTTCATTGAATGTTATTGCACAGTTTCCTATCCCTTGCAAAAAACTATAACAAAGTTTCAAGAGGAGCAATTACACTACGGAAACTTTTACGCACAGTGGCTTAAACTAAAAATAAGCACCGAAAAAATTGTAAGCGATTCAAGTCAGGAGCTAATAACAACAATTGGAAACATGATTTTGAAGTCAATAGAAACACGAATAATAAATTTTTAATTTCGTGCTTGTTTCTGGACCCTCGCTTTCAACATACTTTAACTGCACAGCAAAAAACCGAAGCTACTCTTCATTTAAAACCAATTTGGGACAGAATCCATGAAAATAATCCTATTGGACCCTTATACTCCGCGCCAACTTCTGCTTCCACACCGGCCGGCAACTTTTTTGATGAAGAAGATGAACTCATGTATCAATATTTAGTACAAGGAACCCAAGCCGAAATCAACAATACGTTCGACGCGTATGCAAGAATTGAGCATCTCCAACTGCCTTTCCAAAGAATTGACGATGTGCTAAAATTTTGGAAGGAAAAGCAGTACACTGACCCAGAATTGTACGAATTAAGTAATGTTTGTTTTGCAGTCCCGCCAACTCAGGTTAATATAACGTTTTCATCATTATTTCCCAAGTTGTTTTTTTCCTGCTGCTGAAAAGTATAAATGCAGAGTCCACAACTCTGAGACAATGTTATTTGGAAAATTTAACATGATTGGATTGTGATAATTTGAAAATTAGGACCCTTTTTCCATTGCACAATTATCTATACAGAAACTTAAAATTGAGGGGGCGAGAAAAAAAACAGCGCCACCCTGATGTACATATCTATGTACGAGTACATATTCACTAAGGCTTTACAAATTTCGTTTTTAACAGGTCACAATTGAGCGAGCATTTTCAACACTAAGGCTGGGTCTTACTGATTACCGTAATCAGCTTAGTCAGGAGACACTCGAAAATATTTTGTTGGTAAAACTGAACCCAAGTTTTCTTGACACAGCTATAGAAACTTTACCTCTCTTCGAAGATAAATCAGATGAATAATATCTAGTCGTAATTTTCTTATTTTTTATGTTATAATTAGCAATGAATTCAATGAAGACTGTATTTTACAACGCTTTTATCAACTTGCAATGTTGTGTTCCAGAAACTTTCAATGTTGTGGATCCAGAAGCTTTCAATGTTGTGTGTCCGACACCAAAGCAAAGCTTTGAAAAGCTCCTATAAAAAAGCATAGTGAATAGGGCGAGGTAGATGACATCTAGATGTCGCCCTATGTACTACGTTTGCTACACCGGAAATAGACGACACGCCATTCCTTTAAATAAAATTAGTTTACCTATTGTCAACTAAATCGAATGCTTTGTAAGTGAAGTGACTTGTGGACCACTTGAGGTATAGGTGGACCAGTTGGTAACCACTTTGGGTTGGTAACTAGTTCGTGGGACCAGTTGGTAACCAGTCGGGGACCAGTCCGGGAACCAGTTGGGAACCAGTTTGGGACTAGGCCGAAACTACTTACTTTACCAGTTGGGGACCAGTTGGTCTTTTTAAGCTCCGGTGGCCGTTTTAAGGGTAATTCTTGGGCTCCTGCACTGCCGCTCGGGGTTTCTGCCTTCTACGGTGGTAATTTTGGGCCGGGTTGCCTGTTTTGGTGGATTGTTGTGCTGTGTGCCGCATATTACGTGTACCGGGTACCACTTTCTCGAGCGAATTGCTCTGGGGAACCTGTTGTGTGAGTTGCTGGCTTTTTGGCTAGACTTTGAGGAGGGTTTATACACGCATATCGGCGGAAATAGACGACACGCCATTTCTTTAAATAAAACTAATTGGTGCACGTTTGTATGTACATACATATGTAAATGCATGTGTGTGCACCTTTCT
>NW_023458555.1:112403725-112405326 GCF_013731165.1 Rhagoletis pomonella
GCCCAACCGAAATTCGAACATCCAAAGTGTTACTGACATGGATTCTTGGCATCACGTACCTAGTGACAGGAACCCAGCTGATTTATTATCACGTGAACTGCTAAACAGTAATTTCTGGTGGCATGGCCCAGATTTCTTGAGCAAAAATTATGATAAGTGGCCAAATGTATCTCCACCAATAACAGAAGAGAAATTTTTGTTGAGTCGTGGCGAATACAAAGCTTCAGTGCATTGTGCAAAAGTCAACCTGGAGCGAACATATTGGTTAAATAAAAATGGTCATCCATTGATTGGACTTTATTCAACACTGGGTAAAGTGGTGAGAGTTACAGCATATACCAGAAGTTGGTTGTTGAGAGAAAGAACAAAACTT
This sequence comes from Rhagoletis pomonella, assembly GCF_013731165.1. Taxonomy (NCBI): domain Eukaryota; kingdom Metazoa; phylum Arthropoda; class Insecta; order Diptera; family Tephritidae; genus Rhagoletis; species Rhagoletis pomonella. Next base: position 112,404,099 of record NW_023458555.1, read on the forward strand.
GAGCGAAGTGGAATTGGATTTAGCGAAGAAGAATATTTCGGCAAGCAAATACTAGCGATTAGAGCGAATGGTAACGTAGATTCGAAAAGCGACTTGATTAAATTGAGACCGGAATTGGATTCGAATGGCATTCATCGCGTTTGGGGAAGTATCGAAAATGCTTTTGTAACAGAGGATGTACGACATCCGATTATTATCCCGGCTCTTAGCCACTTTGCCGACTGTTGATGCATGAGGCACATTTGAAAACAAAACATGGGCCACCCAAAATTGGACGGTCAATATTTTTTCGCACAAATCACTTTATTCGGTTTACAACCATAAAAAATATAATTTGGGCAATTTTGCAAAAATCGAAGTTTTACAAAAGTTATTGTTATAAACTTTTTTTTTGATGAATTCAGTAATTATTTATTGTTCACTTATTCATAGCATGTATCTGGCTGATTTTTTCTACGATAATAGTTAATTAGACACGCATTACCCTGATTGTTTCACTTTTCCAAATAGTCATTACTTTGTATAAAATTAAATTTTTTTTTAATTTTTATAAACAAATGGAATTATTTATTTCTTTTCGATCAGATTTTTTGATCGTTTACATTGAATATCAATCCTTATTATATAATACATTATTTAAAAGAAAAAACAAAAACACGGAAACTTGCACGGAGTTGCTAGTTATTAATTTTTCTCGCTCCTACCACGGGTGCTTTTGCCTTCATGCCGCGTGCCGCGCGGACTCGTAGCGATCGTGGTGTAACCAGAGAACGCAAAAAAAATTAAATTTATTTATAAACATAAGCATAAATAAATATGTACATACATAACATGCATATTTATATATGTACGTATGTAAATACATATGCATGTAACGGAGAAAAATAAATAAAGAGGATAGTACAATCGTTTGTGCCGCAGACACAAAAAACAACTAAGGACTTTGTATAAGTTATATGCGACTATGAACTGTTCTATAGTGGCGCTCAGTTCTACTATTGCTCACCCGCTACTATGCAAAACACACTTATTGTACTTGAACACGCTGTCCATCGTTCGATTAGTTTAATAAATTGGGATTGTTGTGCGAACCGTAATGGAATGAAGACGACTTTTGATTGTGCTTGTAACATATGGTCCTAAATCGAGCCGGATCAATAAATTTGGAATAAAAAAGTTTTGAGCGAATAATCAAAGATTATTCTGGAGGAATAAATAAACAATGAAG
>NW_023458555.1:112405336-112409636 GCF_013731165.1 Rhagoletis pomonella
AAAAAAAAACATTTTCTTTTATAAACTAACCCTTTCAATTTCTCGAACGGATCTCAGTAACACTTAAGCACTGAATTGCCTCTTTTTGAAGTTGAATTGTGATTTAAGTTGAAATTAATTAGTTTTAAGAGCGAACTGAACTTACAAAAAAATAAAAATAAAAATAAAAATAAAAATTAAAATTAAACATTTTGTTTTCCTTTTTCATGGCTTTAAATCGTCGCCAAGCACAAAAGGCGATCATCGAGCGATCGCATTTGTTTGTACAGGGCGAATTGTTTGCGCAAGAAGCGTTGTTCCGGGTGAAAGAGCGATTGAACGTTGTTAACAATGCATACAACGGGTTTATGGAACAACACGCAAATTTGGTGGCGGACGACGTGTTGCCAGGCGATATGTCAACACAAAATGATTTTCAAGGTGCTGTTGAAGAGATGTACCTGGATACACGAACGACACAACCAGCTAATAATGAGCGAAAGGAACCATAGTGCGAGCGACACATTGTGGCTGTTGGAAGTGATATGAGGTTGGAAACAATTAAATTGGAATCTTTCTCTGGTGATTATGGTAAATGGAGCGAATGGCGTGCGATGTATGACAGTCTATATCAGTCATGCCCAGCGCAGGGCACTTGCATATGGAATTCTGCCAGCGCAGGGCACTTGCTTATGGAGTTCTGCCGACGTTGGGCATGACTGGTCTATATCATAAGAATGAACGACTTTCACTAACTCAGAAATTTCACAATTTGAAGCGATCATTAACTGGGTCGGCAGAGCGAGTTCTTTCGGGTTGGCAAGCAACGTGCGAAAACATTGAACAGACCTATAACACTCTTGTTGAGGTCTACAAAACAAGTATCGAATTATAATGGCCAATATCGACCAACTTCTTCATATGGAACCGTGCAAAAGCGAAACACTTGAAAGTCCACGTAATTTGATAGAGACCACGAATCGAGTGTTGAGACATTTGAGAGTGCTACAGTGCCCAGTTGAACATTGGGACCACATTTGCAGTTGCAAATTGATTCCAATAATGGCCCCAAGAACGTTAAAAGCTTTGGAAACGGCATATGATTTGCCAGAAATGCCGCCACTTGAAAACGGTATGTCATTTTTAGAGCGAGGAGCGCGGAGTTTCACAAATCTACAGATGAACCAATTGAGCCAACCACCAACACCGAAAAATAGTGGGAATAGTACACGATACACGGGTACAAGAATATGGAATATTAGTATAAATAACAATCAGAATGATAACACGTCCAGTCCATTAAGTTGATATAACTGTAAGCAACCGCATCTAATGCAACGATGCAAAAAATTCGAAAGCTTAACGTTGTCACAAAAAGGTGCGGGAATTGAAGTTGTGTTTTAAACCGACACACAATTCAAATAGCTTGAGCTGTCAGGCACGAGACTGTTCGAATTGCCCAGGTAAAAACACAACTTTCTGTTGTGTCCAAAGTCACAAAGAGATGCTGCTTCGGTAAACGTTGTGAGAATGGACAATAGTGGATCAACGGCCACCAAATCAACGAGTAAATTTTCAATAGAGCAGCGTAACCAAACGACACCGGTTTTAGCAACAGGTTACATAAAGCTGCTGAGCGAAAAGGGTGTAATTTATTTGGTAAACACGTTATTTGATAGTGGATTCGAGACAAATATAATCGCTGAAGACCTTGCGCGAATGTTAAAATTGAAAAGAGAACGGTGCGTGATCCACATCACTGGAATTTTGGGCAAACAATTGTGCGGAAGTTCAATGGTCCAAACAACTTTGCATCCATGGTTTGACGAGCGAATGGAAATTGGAATTTCAACGACATTATTGTTTTGAAAAGTCTTCCCCAAACGAAACGAAAGTCGAGAACATTATATTTGTTACTAGGCATCGAAGGCACAAAGAACTTTGTTTGGATATGCAGTTTTTGGATCCGTACTTATGAGCGAAGAATATATCAATCGGGCTGCATTGGAAGTTTCAATTGGAGGAGGGCAAACGGAAATATTAGATAAGTTATTATCGAGATTTTGGGAGTTAAATGATTTGGGTGAATGTAACTACACCGTGGCCGAACAACGGGCTAAGCGAATATTTTGTAACACAACAAAACGAGATGAATTGGGTAGGTTCGTAGTGCGAATTCCTTTTGTCGAAAACACAGTGGATTTGGGCGATTCACGGAACATTGTTCTGAAACGATTTTATCTACGAAGACTTGATCGAGACCCCGAACTTAGAGCGAAATACAATGATTTTATGCACGAATTTCTGGAATTAGGGCACATGAGAAGAGCGAACGATTTTGAAAAGAGAGCGAATGGTTATTACATCCCACATCATGCTGTGACCAAAAGATTTCGAGTAGTGTTTGATGCCAGTTGCCCCACTAGCGATGGAAAATCTATCAATGATTTGCAGTTACCAGGCCCAAACTGTCAAGAGCATTTATCCGTGATTATAATGAGACTTAGATTTCATCGAATTGTTTTTGCTACGGATGTGCGAAAAATGTTCCGCCAACTTCGGTTGCATGAAGCTGATTTGATATATCAAAAGATTTTTTGGAGAGTTGGGGCGAATGAACAATTGTGCGAATATGTGTTACCCACGGTAACATATGGGATGAAATCGAGCCCATTCCTAGCAATGAGATGTATGCTTGAATTGGATAATACGTATAAGGATATCTATCCGTTAGCATCAAGAGCGACCGAATTTTAGCGATACATGGATGATTATTTTTCGTGTGCAGACAACGAAGAAGAAATAGGGCGACTATATGGGGAGTTACGGGAAATGTTAGCGAAGGCTGGATTGCAATTGGGGAAATGGAAAACAAACTGTCCAAAACTTATAGAGCGAATAAAAAGCGAGGCAGTTGACTATTCCGAAACAGTTGATTTGAGCGATGAATTCACTTCCATATTAGGGTTGAAATGGCTCCCATCCAGCGATTGTTTTGTATTCACTATTGACATCAACAAGGAGAGCGAAATGGACATATGAGCGAGGTAGCGAAATTGTACGATCCAAGCGGGTACCTAGGTCCAGTGATCGTTATATCGAAATTGTTTATTCAACAATTATGGGCCGGAAAATTGGATTGGGATGAACCACTGAGCGAACAAAATGTACGAATTTGCAGGGACTTTCAAAACCAAATAATTTCATTGAATTAATTGAAAATCAATCGATGGATAAAAACAACAGCCACAAAGCAAATTGAATTGATAGGATTTGCAGATACTTCGACAAAGGTATATGGAGCCGCGATTTATGTACGATCGTTTGACAAACCTGAAGTGTTATGTAAACTTCTCGCAACCAAATCAAGAGTAGCACCCGTGAAAGAAGTCACCATCCCTCGATTAGAACTTTGTGCTGCGGAATTATTAGCAAATCTTATTACCAAAGTGCGAAAGAGATGTGGTTTAGAATATGTGCGATATTTTTTGTTCACCAACCCAATGATCACTTTGCAATGGATCAGAAAAGAATCATCGAATTTCAAACCCTTTGCGCCCAACCGAAATTCGAACATCCAAAGTGTTACTGACATGGATTCTTGGCATCACGTACCTAGTGACAGGAACCCAGCTGATTTATTATCACGTGAACTGCTAAACAGTAATTTCTGGTGGCATGGCCCAGATTTCTTGAGCAAAAATTATGATAAGTGGCCAAATGTATCTCCACCAATAACAGAAGAGAAATTTTTGTTGAGTCGTGGCGAATACAAAGCTTCAGTGCATTGTGCAAAAGTCAACCTGGAGCGAACATATTGGTTAAATAAAAATGGTCATCCATTGATTGGACTTTATTCAACACTGGGTAAAGTGGTGAGAGTTACAGCATATACCAGAAGTTGGTTGTTGAGAGAAAGAACAAAACTTGAGCGAAGTGGAATTGGATTTAGCGAAGAAGAATATTTCGGCAAGCAAATACTAGCGATTAGAGCGAATGGTAACGTAGATTCGAAAAGCGACTTGATTAAATTGAGACCGGAATTGGATTCGAATGGCATTCATCGCGTTTGGGGAAGTATCGAAAATGCTTTTGTAACAGAGGATGTACGACATCCGATTATTATCCCGGCTCTTAGCCACTTTGCCGACTGTTGATGCATGAGGCACATTTGAAAACAAAACATGGGCCACCCAAAATTGGACGGTCAATATTTTTTCGCACAAATCACTTTATTCGGTTTACAACCATAAAAAATATAATTTGGGCAATTTTGCAAAAATCGAAGTTTTACAAAAGTTATTGTTATAAACTTTTTTTT
>NW_023458555.1:112409736-112415254 GCF_013731165.1 Rhagoletis pomonella
AAAAAAAAACATTTTCTTTTATAAACTAACCCTTTCAATTTCTCGAACGGATCTCAGTAACACTTAAGCACTGAATTGCCTCTTTTTGAAGTTGAATTGTGATTTAAGTTGAAATTAATTAGTTTTAAGAGCGAACTGAACTTACAAAAAAATAAAAATAAAAATAAAAATTTAAATTAAACATTTTGTTTTCCTTTTTCATGGCTTTAAATCGTCGCCAAGCACAAAAGGCGATCATTGAGCAATTGCATTTGTTTGTCCAGGGCGAATTGTTTGCGCAAGAAGCACTGGTCCGGGTGAAAGGGCGATTGAACGTTGTTAACAATGCATACAACGGGTTTATGGAACAACACGCAAATTTGGTGCCGGACGAGGTGTTGCCAGGCGATATGTCAACACAAAATGATTTTCAAGGTGCTGTTGAAGAGATGTACCTGGATACAATCGAAGTGATACAAAATCGCATTGAAGAATTAGAGCGAACGACACAACCAGCTAATAATGAGCGAAAGGAACCATAGTGCGAGCGACACATTGTGGCTGTTGGAAGTGATATGAGATTGGAAACAATTAAATTGGAATTTTTCTCTGGTGATTATGGTAAATGGAGCGAATGGCGTGCGATGTATGACAGTCTATATCAGTCATGCCCAGCGCAGGGCACTTGCATATGGAATTCTGCCAGCGCTGGGCACTTGCTTATGGAGTTCTGCCGACGTTGGGCATGACTGGTCTATATCATAAGAATGAACGACTTTCACTAACTCAGAAATTTCACAATTTGAAGCGATCATTAACTGGGTCGGCAGAGCGAGTTCTTTCGGGTTGGCAAGCAACGGGCGAAAACATTGAACAGACCTATAACACTCTTGTTGAGGTCTACAAAACAAGTATCGAATTATAATGGCCAATCTCGAACAACTTCTTCATATGGAACCGTGCAAAAGCGAAACACTTGAAAGTCCACGTAATTTGATAGAGACCACGAATCGAGTGTTGAGACAGTTGAGAGTGCTACAGTGCCCAGTTAAACATTGGGACCACATTTGCAGTTACAAATTGATTCCAATAATGGCCCCAAGAACGTTAAAAGCTTTGGAAACGACATATGATTTGCGAGAAATGCCGCCACTTGAAAACGTTATGTCATTTTTAGAGCGAAGAGCGCGGAGCTTCACAAATCTACAGATGAACCAATTGAGCCAACCACCAACAAATGGGAATAGTACACGATACACGGGTACAAGAATATGGAATATTAGTGTAAATAACAACCAGAATGATAACACGACCAGTCCATTAAGTTGCTATAACTGTAAGCAACCGCATCTAATGCAACGATGCAAAAAATTCGAAAGCTTAACGTTGTCACAAAAAGGTGCGGGAATTGAAGTTGTGTTTTAAACCGACACACAATTCAAATAGCTTGAGCTGTCAGGCACGAGACTGTTCAAATTGCCCAGGTAAAAACACAACTTTCTGTTGTGTCCAAAGTCACAAAGAAATGCTGCTTCGGTAAACGTTGTGAGAATGGACAATAGTGGATCAACGGCCAAACCTCAGCAAAATTTATCCGCTGAAGCCCCCTTGTTTGTCCCACCAAATCAACGAGTAAATTTTCAATAGAGCAGCGTAACCAAACGACACCGGTTTTAGCAACAGGTTACATAAAGCTGCTGAGCGAAAAGGGTGTAATTTATTTGGTAAACACGTTATTTGATAGTGGATTCGAGACAAATATAATCGCTGAAGACCTTGCGCGAATGTTAAAATTGAAAAGAGAACGGTGCGTGATCCACATCACTGGAATTTTGGGCAAACAATTGTGCGGAAGTTCAAAGGTCCAAACAACTTTGCATCCATGGTTTGACGAGCGAATGGAAATTGGAATTTCAACGGCATTATTGTTTTGAAAAGTCTTCCCTAAACGAAACGTTATTTTTTAAAGAGCTAATTCCTGAATTAGAAAATTTGAAATTAGTTGATCCACTTTATCAAAAGTCGAGAACATTCTATCTGTTACTAGGCATCGAATTTTGGGCGAATATTGTACAAAATGATTTTATTGAATGCACCATCGGATTGAAGGCACAAAGAACTTTGTTTGGATATGCAGTTTTTGGATCCGTACTAATGAGCGAAGAATATATCAATCGGGCTGCATTGGAAGTTTCAATTGGAGGAGGGCAAACGGAAATATTAGATAAGTTATTATCGAGATTTTGGGAGTTAAATGATTTGGGTGAATGTAACTACACCGTGGCCGAACAACGGGCTAAGCGAATATTTTGTAACACAACAAAACGAGATGAATTGGGTAGGTTCGTAGTGAGAATTCCTTTTGTCGAAAACACAGTGGATTTGGGCGATTCACGGAACATTGTTCTGAAACGATTTTATCTATTGGAGCGAAGACTTCATAGAGACCCCGAACTTCGAGCGAAATATAATGATTTTATGCAGGAATTTCTGGAATTAGGGCACATGAGAAGAGCGAACGAGATTGAAAAGAGAGCGAATGTTTATTACATCCCACATCATGCTGTGACCAAAAGATTTCGAGTAGGGTTTGATGCCAGTTGCCCCACTAGCAATGGAAAATCTATCAATGATTTGCAGTTACCAGGCCCAAACCTTCAAGAGCATTTATCCGTGATTATAATGAGATTAGATTTCATCGAATTGTTTTTGCTACCGATGTGCGAAAAATGTTCCGGCAATTTCGGTTGCATGAAGCTGATTTGATATATCAAAAGATTTTTTGGAGATTTGGGACAAATGAACCATTGTGCGAATATGTGTTACCCACGGTAACATATGGGATGAAATCGAGCCCATTCCTAGCAATGAGATGTATGCTTGAATTGGATAATACGTATAAGGATATCTATCCGTTAGCATCAAGAGCGACCGAAGTTGAGCGATACATGGATGATTATTTTTCGTGTGCAGACAACGAAGAAGAAATAGGGCGACTATATGGGGAGTTACGGGAAATGTTAGCGAAGGCTGGATTGCAATTGGGGAAATGGAAAACAAACTGTCCAAAACTTATAGAGCGGATAAAAAGCGAGGCAATTGACTATTCCGAAACAGTTGATTTGAGCGATGAATTCACTTCCATATTAGGGTTGAAATGGCTCCCATCCAGCGATTATTTTGTATTCACTATTGACATCAACAAGGAGAGCGAAATGGACATAACCAAATGGGTTGTGGTGAGCGAGGTAGCGAAATTGTACGATCCAAGCGGGTACCTAGGTCCAGTGATCGTTATAGCGAAATTGTTTATTCAACAATTATGGGCCGGAAAATTGGATTGGGATGAACCACTGAGCAAACAAAATGTACGAGTTTGGAGGGACTTTCAAAACCAAATAATTTCATTGAATTAATTGAAAATCAATCGATGGCTCAAAACAACAGCCACAAAGCAAATTGAATTGATAGGATTTGCAGATACTTCGACAAAGGTATATGGAGCCGCGATTTATGTACGATCGTTTGACAAACCTGAAGTGTTTTGTAAACTTCTCGCAACCAAATCAAGAGTAGCACCCGTGAAAGAAGTCACCATCCCTCGATTAGAACTTTGTGCTGCGGAATTATTAGCAAATCTTATTACCAAAGTGCGAAAGAGATGTGGTTTAGAATATGTGCGATATTTTTTGTTCACCAACCCAATGATCACTTTGCAATGGATCAGAAAAGAATCATCGAATTTCAAACCCTTTGTGCCCAACCGAAATTCGAACATCCAAAGTGTTACTGACATGGATTCTTGGCATCACGTACCTAGTGACAGGAACCCAGCTGATTTATTATCACGTGAACTGCTAAACAGTAATTTCTGGTGGCATGGCCCAGATTTCTTGAGCAAAAATTATGATAAGTGGCCAAATGTATCTCCACCAATAACAGAAGAGAAATTTTTGTTGAGTCGTGGCGAATACAAAGCTTCAGTGCATTGTGCAAAAGTCAACCTGGAGCGAACATATTGGTTAAATAAAAATGGTCATCCATTGATTGGACTTTATTCAACACTGGGTAAAGTGGTGAGAGTTACAGCATATACCAGAAGTTGGTTGTTGAGAGAAAGAACAAAACTTGAGCGAAGTGGAATTGGATTTAGCGAAGAAGAATATTTCGGCAAGCAAATACTAGCGATTAGAGCGAATGGTAACGTAGATTCGAAAAGCGACTTGATTAAATTGAGACCGGAATTGGATTCGAATGGCATTCATCGCGTTTGGGGAAGTATCGAAAATGCTTTTGTAACAGAGGATGTACGACATCCGATTATTATCCCGGCTCTTAGCCACTTTGCCGACTGTTGATGCATGAGGCACATTTGAAAACAAAACATGGGCCACCCAAAATTGGACGGTCAATATTTTTTCGCACAAATCACTTTATTCGGTTTACAACCATAAAAAATATAATTTGGGCAATTTTGCAAAAATCGAAGTTTTACAAAAGTTATTGTTATAAACTTTTTTTTGATGAATTCAGTAATTATTTATTGTTCACTGATTCATAGCATGTATCTGGCTGATTTTTTCTACGATAATAGTTAATTAGACACGCATTACCCTGATTGTTTCACTTTTCCAAATAGTCATTACTTTGTATAAAATTAAATTTTTTTTTAATTTTTATAAACAAATGGAATTATTTATTTCTTTTCGATCAGATTTTTTGATCGTTTACATTGAATATCAATCCTTATTATATAATACATTATTTAAAAGAAAAACAAAAACACGGAAACTTGCACGGAGTTGCTAGTTATTAATTTTTCTCGCTCCTACCACGGGTGCTTTTGCCTTCATGCCGCGTGCCGCGCGGACTCGTAGCGATCGTGGTGTAACCAGAGAACGCAAAAAAAATTAAATTTATTTATAAACATAAGCATAAATAAATATGTACATACATAACATGCATATTTATATATGTACGTATGTAAATACATATGCATGTAACGGAGAAAAATAAATAAAGAGGATAGTACAATCGTTTGTGCCGCAGACACAAAAAACAACTAAGGACTTTGTATAAGTTATATGCGACTATGAACTGTTCTATAGTGGCGCTCAGTTCTACTATTGCTCACCCGCTACTATGCAAAACACACTTATTGTACTTGAACACGCTGTCCATCGTTCGATTAGTTTAATAAATTGGGATTGTTGTGCGAACCGTAATGGAATGAAGACGACTTTTGATTGTGCTTGTAACATATGGTCCTAAATCGAGCCGGATCAATAAATTTGGAATAAAAAAGTTTTGAGCGAATAATCAAAGATTATTCTGGAGGAATAAATAAACAATGAAGTGAAATACATAGTTTGGACGAGCAGTGAACATTTTTTTCTTCTCTTTTTATTGTGCGAAACAAAATGGAGCCACCAAGGTGTATTAAACAAGGTGGTGTTGGGGCGACAGCTGAGTTTTTCGCCGTGGAGGCCATTACGTCAAAATGATGTGTTTGTTGTAACTCATACCAATGACAGTATGG
>NW_023458555.1:112415354-112420799 GCF_013731165.1 Rhagoletis pomonella
CTTCATTGTTTATTTATTCCTCCAGAATAATCTTTGATTATTCGCTCAAAACTTTTTTATTCCAAATTTATTGATCCGGCTCGATTTAGGACCATATGTTACAAGCACAATCAAAAGTCGTCTTCATTCCATTACGGTTCGCACAACAATCCCAATTTATTAAACTAATCGAACGATGGACAGCGTGTCCAAGTACAATAAGTGTGTTTTGCATAGTAGCGGGTGGGCAATAGTAGCACTGAGCGCCACTATAGAACAGTTCATAGTCACATATAACTTATACAAAGTGCTTAGTTGTTTTTTGTGTCTGCGGCACAAACGATTATAATATCCTCTTTATTTATTTTTCTCCGTTACATGCATATATATTTACATACGTACATATATAAATATGCATGTTATGTATGTACATATTTATTTATGCTTATGTTTATAAATAAATTTAATTTTTTTTGCGTTCTCTGGTTACACCACGATCGCTACGAGTCCGCGCAGCACGCGTCATGAAGGCAAAAGCATTCGTGGCAGGAGCGAAAAAAATTAATAACTAGCAACTCCGTGCAAGTTTCCGTGTTTTTGTTTTTCTTTTAAATAATGTATTATATAATAACGATTGATATTCAATGTAAACGATCAAAAAATCTGATCGAAAATAAATAAATAATTCCATTTGCTTACAAAAATTAAACAAAAAAATTTTTTAATTTTATACAAAATGAACTATTATCGTAGAAAAAATCAGCCAGATACATGCTATGAATCAGTGGACAATAAATAATTACTGAATTCATCAAAAAAAAGTTTATAACAATAACTTTTGTAAAACTTCGAGTTTTGCAAAATTGCCCAAATTATATTTTTTATGGTTGTAAACCGAATAAAGTGATTTGTGCGAAAAAATATTGACCGTCCAATTTTGGATGGCCCACTTGAGAGATTTTCACTCACTTTGTATTCTCTTTCACCTTCACCATTGTACTTCCAAATGCCAAAGATGTTATAAAAGCTTTACCAAATAATACTTCTACAATCGTAAAGTTATTGCTACTACCTTTAAGGTTAAATCTGTGGTGACATATCATAACGCCATAGCCATAATCATTGCCATAACCGTAACCACATTAACTATCATCGATTATAGGTATCACAACGATACACAGCTGATTTTTCGTAGTCAAGAAAATCGGTTTTGAAAGACGTGGAAGAGACGCAGAAAATGTGTAATGTGGTAGGATATTTGCGCAGAACTTCTTTCACTGTCACTAAATTAAGACCAAATCCTTAAAACTCAACAGCAGATCATAATAAAATATGTACATCAATTTAAAGGTACTAACTTGTACTTTCTTAATAATATAAATTCCTTTTAATTAAATAATTAATTATTAAATTTTGTTTAACAATTTTATTTTCTGAAAACTTACAAAATTGTTTTAGGCTTTTTAGTGTTTTTGGATTAAAGATATAAAAAGCATACAAATTATGGGCATCGCCTGAAAGATAAATTAATTGGCTTTATTTTGACATCATTAGTTTTTGAATCGGTTATGTAGTGCATAAGCATGATTCAATAATTAAAGGTTTGCTCACTAGTGACATTAGAGTTTGAACAGTCCTTAACTCCCTTACAAAGGCTTTGCACACACAGGAACCTACAGACAGAGCCTTGCTAAGGGACTTGAGAGGGAGAGAGAAAACTGTGTTCTGAGCAAACCTTTTATTATTGAATCATGGTTTTTCCGCCAAATATTTTTCGAATAGTGAAAATCAGCGTGAGAAGTTCTATCGAGCCACGTTTTTGGTTTTTCGCATAGCTAAATGGTTCATATTATACACTTATGTCAAAACCAGTGTTGCCGCGAAGCATTTTTAGTGGTAGCCAATTCCTTAAAAAAAAAGGGCTAAAAAAGAGCTAAAAAGTCGTTGTGGCTAAAAATGGTAGCTACAATTTTTTACTTACATATATATATATATAAGTATACACGCAAACATTTCCAATAAGTAATGCTATAGAAAAACAATGAACTCTGGAAGAAAAGCTAATATTTTATCCAACCAAAAACCTTTTTGTATAAAAGGGGAAATATACGGCACCAGCTTGCATCAAGTTATTGTACCATCCGGCTCGAAGCATACAACTTACCAGCATGCTGGTACAATATTTATTTCTTTACAAATGAGGTCGAGGAAAGATCAAATCAGTTTGATCAGAGCCAAAATTTCATAATTTGCCTACCATTTTGTTAAACATTGTTTTTTTTTTTTTAATTCACAATTGCAATGTCTTGAACTTAATCTACCACAAACACGGCTTTGACCCATATAGCGCAAGAAATTCCCGCCAAAATACTTTTTACTTAGAAAATTGAGCTAATTTCACCACTCACGACACCAGCATGCCGGTACAATCATAAAATTTTCAAATAGTTTTTGAAGTCGCACCAGCACCTGGAACAATCACCCCACAAGAACATACACGGTCAATCGACTTGATGGGTCATTTAAAAAATTAAGCATATTAAGGGCAGTAAACTTATCTATTTTAAACTATAGTTAAATCATTAATAGACAAGTTAACAGCCCTAACACTTTTGCAGTATGTATGTATAAAAACGTAAGGAACATACAATACAAATATGTATATATATCAGTCTTTTTTAGTTTAAAAATTCATCTCTTACATAAATGAAAAAAATATATATATATCAAATGAAGCATATACAACTTTTTCATGCCAAGTATGAATAAATTCTCTAAAGGGCTAGGGGCAATTTTAAATTTATGTGGCCAAGAAAAGTATGTGGTAACTACATCTAGCCACCAAAGGGCTAAACCGGCAACACTGGTCAAAACGTTGGCTGTGAACAATATCTTATATTTTTTTGAACGTCTGGCAACGCGTTCTTACTTGGACTTCAGATATCAGCTTATTATGCTTATAATGGTTATATAATATAGTTTTTCACCATATGGTATGGAAGATTCTTATAGATTTTCCTATGTACATTCGTTTTTTGCGGTATATAATCGTAAATGCGCTGAAATTTTCTTTTCCCAAATTTTTTGCGTGTGCCCAGGTACCCGGGTAATTACTATACTGCCCGGGTACCCGGGTAGCTCAATATCCGGGTCAAATCATCAGCCTTACTCCATTCCATGTTCTAGTACTCTACCATGAACACTTTTAGAGATATGCAGTATGAAAAATTCGATTAGTATAGGAGGTGTCATAGCTCATTTTCCAATAGCCGCAATTTTGCTTCATGACTATGGGATTGACTTTATATAACTCCATACCAAGTTCCAGTACTCTACCATGAAATTTTCCAGAGATATGCAGTGTGAACAATTTTTTTGTATGGGAGGTGCCACGTCTCTTTCACTAAGCGGTATGAAATATACTTTACAACCTTTTCTCATACCTACCAAATATACACAAAAAATTTCATTCAAATCGGTCAAGCCGTTTCGGAGGAGTTTGACCACAAACACCGTGACACGAGATTTTTATAAAAAATAAATAAAATGCGTGTGTAACACCGTACACATGATAGAAGTGAAACTTCTTAAAAAAGGTGTGAGTACCAGGTACCTACTCACGAAATTGGATGTGTAAACATATGTTTACGGTTCGGCAAACCATTAGGCGATTGAGTTACATAAAGCATCGTTCACTCAAAATCGGTACGCGTTCCAGCAATTTCTGTACAGCAATTGTTGGAATGTATTAAAAAGTTGCAATGCAGATCGTTAGCAATAGATCTACCATTATGAGGCACAGTTTTATTCGCGTTGGAAGCTGCTGCTCAAAAAATAATGTTAAACAAATTCATTGAAAATCTGACATTTTCGAGACCAAAAATTAAATTAAAATTAAACATACCAAAAACTTATAATTATCCTCCCAAAATCAATGAATAGATTCCTTCTGCTTATCTAACGGGATAAGCTAGTCATTAAAAAACATCATTTCGCACCAGCTTAAGGATAAGGCTCTTTACCTCAATTAGGAAAAAAAACGGCTTATCAGAAGAAGATCGCGCGAGAGAATTGGAAAACGATTATCCACAGTTCAGCGAATGTAAGCTATGGCAAGACTTAAACCTTATCGAGTTATACTATATAAAATTCTGTTAGATTAAATACATTTTATAACAAAAACCGCACCCGTTTACTTTACCCCAATGTTCACACCAAATGTGGTATTTTATAATAATGACTAATAAAACATGTTTGTTTAGGTCCGCTACCTAAATATATTGCACCACCCTAATACGCGTTTTGTCACTTGATGTAAGAGCACACAAACACATATATAAGTTACGGCTAACTTTCCAGCCGCTAACAATAAGCCCCACAGTAGTTACTGTGCGGTGGGCTACATCCCTTTTCGTTTGTTAGCAATTTCTTCACTTCTTAGAAGACAGCAAGGAGGTCACGTCAGCTATCACACCATGTTCGGTCAGCCAATTCTTGTGTATCAAAATATTTAAACGCACAGATAACTACAAATAAAACGACATTTGATTTCAATGTACTAAAACCACTGTGTCTTTTATTTAATCTTATTTTTCATTACATCAACTTTACGCTGGTGCGCTCCATCTTCTTGCGACGACACCTGCGTAAATATTGCTAGCTTTGTTATCCTGTGGGCAACAAATGTTGACCACGAACACGGAGGTTTTCGAATCCAAGCTAAAACTATCGTTGAATCCGTCCAAAGATTCACTTTCACCTGAACAAGATTAAGGTTTTCAACGACTGTTTCAACTGTTTCTGCTAGTAGTACTGCACCGCAGAGCTCCAATCTGGGCAAAGAGATTGTCTTTACGGGGGCAACTCTTGTTTTTGCCATGAGTAAATTGATACAGATTTTCTCCTTTGTCTTTACCCTTAGGAAAACCGTTGCTGCAAACGCTTTTTCCGGTGCATCACTGAAACCGCGGATTTCCACGTCGTCTGTTGGAGAAAAGTGAACCCACCTGGGTATGCGAATATTATTAATTTCTGTAAACTCCCTCATAAAGGTTTGCCAGCGGTCTAAAATTGGTAGGGTCACAGTCTCGTCCCAATCTGTCCCTTCAAGCCAAATGCTATGAATGATAATTTTGGCGACGATTATAGCAGGCGCGAGCCAACTAAGCGGATCAAACAATTTGGCAATAGCTGACAGTATAGCCCTTTTTGTTATGGCGTCGCGATTCTCTATAGTTTCGCAGTAAAGTAGAAATAGTCTGAGCGAGCATTCCACCTGATTCCTAGAGCTTTTACCATGCTGGTATCTTCAAGGTCTAGAAAGTCTTCTTTCAGAAGATCTTGCTTTGGTATTCCTTGTAGGATTTCACTGCAGTTTGCAGTCCATTTCCGTAATGGAAAGCCAGCCGTGTTTAGCGCTTGGGAGATTTCGTCTCGAGCTCTTATCGCAGAGTCGATGCTATGTCC
>NW_023458555.1:112420899-112426297 GCF_013731165.1 Rhagoletis pomonella
CCACCTGCCAGTACGTCGTCGACGTACATACATTTCCTCAAAATGTTCGATGCTAGTGGATAAGAGCACATCACTTCGTCCGAGAGTTGATGTAATGTCCTTATGGCGAGATAAGGAGCACAGTTAATTCCAAAGGTTACCGTTTTCAGTTCGTAAAGACTGAGAGGCTCCTTTGGGCTGTTGCGGAAAGCGATTCGTTGGTATTTTGTTTGGCTGTCCTTTACTCAAATTTGACGATACATTTTTTCAATGTCACTGTTGAAGACGTACTTGTACAATCTCCTGTAGTATTAGACCTGGGAGTAGAATATCGTTTAAACTCACTCCGTTAGCGGTAGGGCATGAGGCGTTGAACACCACTCGGACCTTAGTGGTGGTACTTTCTTCCTTCAAGACAGCGTGATGCGGTAAAAAATAACAATCTGTCGCGTTTGCCGACACGTTGTTTACTTTCGACATATGTCCCAACGTTCCGTATTCCGTTAAGACGCGGTTATATTCTGTTTCAAGAATAGGTTTTTTTCGCTAGTCGTGCCTCGTTCCGGTAGAACTGCGAACACGCACTCTTCAGCGAAGGCCCTAGGCACAAAGCCTAGGCTTCGAGCCTAAAAAGTAACCAAATTATACAGTCCACATAGCATCACATCTGAGTATTTCAACTGCCTCAACCGATCGCCACAGTTTTCCACATTGGTCACAACAGCATCACGTTCGTCTACGTCTACGACAACCTGAGTTTTTCGCACCACAACCAACGTGCCACAAGAGCTATATCAAGCGTTGTTTCTTCGGTTTGCTACACAAGCAGTGTTTTTTGGTTCATCGCTTAACCGGCTGTTCATCAAATCAACGTTTCGTATTGCATCACAACATCACGTTTGCATCACAGCACCACTAGTGTCAGCAACACATTTTTTAACAAACCAGCATATCGCACTACACGGCATATAAAAACACATTAAGGTACGTGGTTGAATTTCATTGCACTTGTGCGTGTACGAATCTTAACAAAACAAGTAAGAAAGTCTAAGTTCGGGCGGAGCCGAACATTAAATACCCGGCGCAAGTATTAAATATATGTTTTTCACCTTTCCGCAAGCTACCGCTACATGGTAAGCCGGGGTGTATCAATTTTGAGTAAGTTAGCGTCCTTAAATTTCGAAATATTGAAATTTCAAGCATTTCTGAAATTTATTGTCATACGAAAAGCGGCCGCAATTTTAGTCCGGTTTCAATAATTTTCAACATTTTGCTTTTATGTGGCAAGCACAATAAAAATACCGAGTTTGGTATAAATTGGTAGAACGGTTACCGATATACATATATGTGATCATAAGTGGGCGGTGCCACGCCCATTTTCCAAAATTTTATCACAAACGTATTTCTTGGTAAATGATGGTTGCAAGCGTCAATTTTGAATAAATTAGCTTTAACATTTACTGATTTATCGAAGTTTCTTATTTCTCTAAATTACCCTTATATGGAATGTAGGCGTGGTTATTGTCCGATTTTTAAAATTTTCGGCCATTTGGTATGCCAAGTTGTTGTGCCAAGTTTGGAAGAAATCGGTGCAGCGGTTGCCAAGATATACACATGTAACCATAAGTGGGCGTGGCTACGCCCATTTTTCAAAAATTTATAATTTTCTTATTTCTTGTCTCAAAATTATTATAAATATCAATTTTGAGTGAATAATCTTCAGTAGTTACTAAAATATTGCAGTTTTCGTATTTCTGAAAATTACCGTTATATGGAAGGTAGGCGTGGTTATTGTCCGATTTTGCCCATTTTCAATACCATCCGTCCTACGCCCGAAAGAAGTACACGTACCAAGTTTTGTTAAGATATCTTAATTTTCACTCGAGTTATCGTGTGCACAGACGGACGGACAGACGGACGGACGGACGGACGGACGGACAGACAGTCACCGCTTGATCGATTTCTCTTTTCATTCTGATCATTTATGTATACATTTGTCTATATCTATCTCGATTTTTTTTGCCTGTTACAAACAACCGTTATGTGAACAAAGTTATAATACCCTTGTGCACAAGTGCGCTCGGGCATAAAAAAAACGCGCGTGATTATTTTGTAAAAATAAAAAGGGGAGAAAACTCAGTGCTTGATATTTTTCCGAAAACAAAAAAAAAATAGAACATTTTCACGTTTATTGGTGTATCGGCTAACATTAACGAATTGCGCGAACGTCCATTTTGATTCCTGATACGGTGTTGTTTGTGTAAAAATACCAGTCGCATGTACCGAAGCACAAGATTGATAAAAATTATTCTTTTCTTGCAAAGCATATAATTTAGTTTTATTTGCATTTTATTAATCGCGTAACTTCAAGTATATTTTGCGAAACTCCTTTGGTTTCTTTTCACATTGCACTTGTCTATTATTAGTGGCGCGCTTGTACATATTGCTGATCACTTCACTGGGTTGTTTCCCCCATTTATTTGTTTGTTGCACAAAATCACAGCCAGGCTTGAACAAACACAATTTTTTCATCAGAAATTTTAAATAAATTGCATATTATGAATTTTGATTATATACACAGGTACATCACATTTTTTATAAGTTGGGTGGCGAGTGACTTGCACATTTCTTTTGCATATACGCATATATACGTAATTACGTACTCAACAGTTTCACTTGGCTGGAAAATTAATAAGTCATTACTTAAATATACAAATTATCTTTTGTTGTTCTTATAAGAACTAGGCTTATTTCGGGCTAAGTGGTTAGTGGCATTATTTTCCTACAAATCGGCAATTTCTATTACTACAGACAAATTTCTTTTCTTGCGTCCAATTGAGTGGTCTTTGGTTGTCAAAAATGGATATCTTTATTCGTCAGGCAGATTCAGTAGCAGAATTTGAATCTGACTACAACTCTATGCAGCCATCAGAGCACACAAAACACTCCTTAACGTTCCAAAAGGATGAATTAAAGTCTCTGTGGGAAAAGCTTTGTGCATCAAAAGAGCTCGAAACCAAAGACCTGACATCGGTTAAAAAGAAGTATAAAAGCACCTACTTCAGTTTTTTGCGGTGCCAAGCAGCAATGGCTGATCTTTCAGAGCAACTCGCAAAGACTGAAAAGGAAAGCGAATACAAGTCAGGTCGCGAGCTTCATCATCTCCCTCCTTGTGACACAGACATTTTTAAAGGAGATAATCTTTCGTGGCCATCGTTTCGGGATATGTTTACGGCCATATACATTCTAAATAAGCGCCTTCCCCCAGTTGAGAAGCTGTATCACCTCCGGAAAAAAACTCAGGGGTAGGCCAAGGAAATAGTGCAGAGATCCCTATTAACCAACGATGGCTTTGGTGCGGCCTGGAAAAAGCTATGTGACAGGTATGAAAACAAACGTATCCTGGTCAATGCTCAATTAAAGGTATTATTTACTTTAAACGCAGTTGAGAGTGAATGCGGTAGCTCCATCAAGAAACTGCAACGCGACATTGATAATTGCATCTCGTCGCTTCAGTGATCAGATTGATGTTACAAATTGGGATGCAATATTCACATATTTGTGTTCGACAAAACTGCCAGAAACGACACTGGTACTATGGGAGCAAACCATTGAAAATAAAACTGAGATTTCCAAATGGGTAGATATGGATAAATTCCTATCCAATCGGTTTCAAACACTGGAAACTGTCATAGGTTTTAGGGGAGATATAGCTTCGAAACCTAAACCACCAAGCTCTCGGACTTCAGCAGAGACGCCTGCAAAAAAGCTTGGCGCCTTTCAAGCCAGTGTAGCAAAGGCAACATGTAAAATGTGCAACAGCAATGCACACAAGCTATCAAAGTGCGACAGATTTTTGCGTCTAAAGCCGACGGAGCGAGTAGATTACGTGAAGAGCATTCGCGGTTGCTTGAATTGTCTATCTGCTGGGCACACAGTCTCAAGATGTACCAGCTCATTTAACTGCAGCACTTGTCATTCAAGACATCACAAGTTGCTCCATATGCCAATTCAGCCAAAGTAACAACTGATCCATCGGGTAACGTAGAATCTACTCCAAACCAGGCTCACTCAAGACGCGAATCTGAAAAAGGAAACATCAAATCGGTTACAAATGTAAATTCTTGCTACGCAAATATAAGTAAAGGAGTTATATTGGTAACAGCACGGGTTAGCATACACTACAATGGTGTAAATTTTTCGGCTAGAGCGCTTATAGATTCAGGTTCTGAGTGCTCGTTCATTACTGAGAGACTCAAACGAGAATCAACCTGCCATCAAAACGCTTGCATGCCCAAGTTTCGGGCATCAATAACTCTGTATCTGCGCAGGTAAAAGAAGCGTGTGCTATTCAACTTCGGTCACCCACAGACCAGTTAATTAATATAGAAGCAATCGTGCTGGTTTTACCACAATTAACCGGGGATCTTCCGACTTGTCAGATAAGAGCAATGACGCGGCAATCGTTCCCAGATTTGGTCTTGGCGGACAAATGATTCTTCGTCAATGAGCCAGTTGACCTTGTCTTAGGGACATATTATTTTAAGTGGGATGAAGAATAACGTATTAAATACGCTTTTTGCACAAGAAACCGTGCTCGGATGGATTTTAACTGGCTGTGCGGAAGCGTCGAGTCCAGCCAAAAATATCGTATCCTTTTACAATGAAGTCAATCTGGACAAGCAGTTGACCGCTTTTTGGGAATTAGAAGAAATCCCCCGAAAGAGAATTCTCAACGACGATGATACGTATTGCGAAGAGCTCTTCAGGGCAACAACTACGAGAAACATTGACGGAAAATACGTTGTCTCTCTACCCTTCAAAAAGGAGTTTCCGAAAGCTTTGTGCCTAGGGCCTTCGCTGAAGAGTGCGTGTTCGCAGTTCTACCGGAACAAGGCACGACTAGCGAAAAACCCTGTTCTTGAAACAGAATATAGCCGCGTCTTAACGGAATACGGAACGTTGGGACATATGTCGAAAGTAAAAAACGTGTCGGCAAACGCGACACTTGAAGGAAGAAAGTACCACCACTAAGGTCCGAGTGGTGTTCAACGCCTCATGCTCTACCGCTAACGGAGTGAGTTTAAACGATGTTCTACTCCCAGGTCCAATACTACAGGCCGATATAACCATACTCATCCTCCGCTGGAGATTGTACAAGTACGTCTTCAACAGTGACATTGACAAATGTATTGTCAAATTTGGGTAAAGGACAGCCAAACAAAATACCAACGAATCGCTTTCCGCAACAGCCTCTCAGTCGTTACGAACTGAAAACGGTAACCTTTGGAATTAACTGTGCTCCTTATCTCGCCAAAAGGACATTACATCAACTCTCGGACGAAGTGATGAGCTCTTATCCGCTAGCATCCAACATTTTGAGGAAATGTATGTACGTCGACGACGTACTGGCAGGTGG
>NW_023458555.1:112426397-112432174 GCF_013731165.1 Rhagoletis pomonella
AAAAAAATCGGTTCAGCCGCTCTCGAGCCTTGCGAAAACTAACAAATGGTTTTCTAAATATATATTAGTTGAGATATATTATAGATTATAATTATATTTTGACAGTATCCGTTGTTTCTGATTGGCGCAAAAAAATCTTGCCTAGTGACGAATTCGCCCCTTGATATGGTCGTTACTTAAAGCTATTTATATTCGAAATTGCATGAAAATTGGAAAACAGGAATCTATAAGCTTATCCAGGCAAAAAGCTACCTACGTACCGAATTTTAAGCAAATCGGACCATAAATACGATTTCTTCGAACAGATCGGTCCCTGGTCCACTTCTCGGCCAAAATGGATCATATATGCTAATATATGTTATAAAGATACCTACGTACCGAATTTTAAGCAAATCGGACCGTAAATACGATTTTTTGGAATAGATCGGTCTCTGGTCCACTTCTCGGAAACAATTTATCACATATGCTAATACATGCTAAAAAGCTACCGGCGCACCGAATTTTAAGCAAATCGGACCATAAATTCGATTTTTTCGAATAGATCGGTCCCTGGACCACTTCCCGGAAAAAATGGGTCATATATGCTAATATATGCTAAAAAGCTACTTACGTACTAAATTTTAAGCAAATCAGACTATAATAAGATTTTTTCGAATAGACCGGTCCCTGGTCCACCTACCCGAAAAAAATTAAAATTTTTTTAGCCTAAAACATGGTGGTGGAAAGAAAGCAAAGAGATTTAGATGAACACAGTGTATACATATTTTATCATGGAACATACCTAAAATAAACATGAGGAGTTAACTTTGACCATAACCAAGTGTTTATGGAAATATTTTTCTTTTACAATACATTTTTTGTGGGAGACTGTCAAAGGAATGCTGTGAAAACATAAATCATCTCAAAACTAATTTTAATCAAAAAATTTTGAAGTGCAGAGTAATTGTTTGTTTTATTGTAAAACAGGGGGTCAGAATAAAGACATCCGGGATCGAATCATATTCGAATCGGAATTTTCTTTACAGCTTTTGGTAGCGAATTCGCTTTTTCAGTTCAAAATGTATTTGAGAGAAAACAGCTGTCATTTTGTTTCATTCGATTCGAATCGTGTTTCATTCGATCACGGATGCCATGATTTGTGCCCACTTTTTTGTACTACATATTTATACCTTTTTTGTTGAATGTTTTATTGTTTTATAGAGAAATACAATTTATTCCAAGGCGAATTCATATAATAAGGTGGCTTCTACCAATTTTTGTATGTAAAATCTACCAATATTAATTTTTTCGAAGTCCGTGCACTGAGTCTAGTACCGTTTTTGTCAATGTATTGTGTACTTGAGTGCCGTTTTTGTATATGTGTTGTATTCATGTTTATTTATAAACGTACTAGCAGACCCGGCGAACTTCGTCCCGCCCAAAATTTTCATATATTTTATTGAAACTTGTTGGTCCAACATTTTCATTAACAATTCATGTTTACGATTTTCATTGGCACATTTGTCTGCTAAGATTGAGGTTTGGTGGTCATTTGCCGCTTTAAATAACCTAAGGAAAGTGTTATATCCGTTCTTGAAATTCTCCAGTTGTGCGGCATTTCATAGCACGGTTATTCGCAAAGCGAAATAAATTTTTTCCTCTTCACTCCCTGGCGGCAACAATGACCCGGTTCTATAGTGAATGTCCTAGAAGCTTTACAGTATAGTAGGTGGCAATTTCAAAATGGGTGCGAATCATTGTTCTACAGAAATGCAATATACATATACTTATTTCAGACGAAATACCTTAAAAGTTTGAACGCATAATAATATTGGAAAATCACATCCATTGGGCCAATTGCAACGCAGGAGCGTTCGATATACTCAATGGTGCAACAGGTCGATTTAATCTGACCTTCACGGCCCCTTTTCTCACTTGGCTATTTTTAGTAATAGCTCGACTTCAGCACCACTTGGCAGCACGTTTTTGCAATAGTATTGCATACATATTTAAAACATTAGCCAAATCGGATCATAAATAAGATTTTTAGTAATAACTCAACTACAGCGCTAACTGTCGGTTTTAATTGTGAAACTAAACCATCCAGAGACCCACTCAAATACACAAAAAGTTTCGTTAAAATCCGTACAACCATTTAGGAGGATTTTACTCACAAACACACCTACAGAAGAATAAAAAAATTCATTCAAAGATAGCTAAAGGTCGGTAGGTTTGTAGGCCTCACA
Organism: Rhagoletis pomonella; assembly: GCF_013731165.1. Lineage (NCBI taxonomy): Eukaryota > Metazoa > Arthropoda > Insecta > Diptera > Tephritidae > Rhagoletis > Rhagoletis pomonella. The sequence goes on from NW_023458555.1 coordinate 112,428,623, forward strand.
CCCCTTTTCAAATAGCCCAAATTTTCTCCATGAGTATGGGCTTGATTTCAACTATATACATATCTCCATACGAAGTTCCAGTACTGTACCATGAATACTTTCAGAGATATGCAGTATAAAAATTCGATTTATATGGGAGGTGCCACGCCCCCCTTTCCAAGAGCTGCCCCCTTTCTTCATGAGTATGCGATTGATTTCGTATATCTCCATACCAAGTTCCAGAACTCTACCATGAGCACTTCCAAAGATAGGCAGTATGAAAAATTCGGTTTGTATGGAAGATGCCACGCCCCCTTTTCCAATAGTTCCAATTTTTCTCCAAGAGTATGCGATTTATTTCGTACATCTCCATACAAAATTCTAGAACTCTACCAACAAATTTCCAGAGATAAGCAGTATGAAAAATTCGGTTTGTATAGGAGATGTCACACCCCTTTTTACAATAGCTAAAATCTTTCTCCAAGGGTATGCGATTGATTTCGTATATCTCCATACCAATTTCCAAAACTCTACCATGCACACTTTCAGAGATATGTAGCATGAGAAATTCGGTTTGTATGGGAAGTGCCACGCCCCCTTTACATATAGATTTTTTTCAAGCCTAAAACCATCCTTGGGACACGTGCGGCAGGTGGCAGTTTCAAAAAAATCGGTTCAGCCGCTCTCGAGCCTTGCGAAAACTAACAAACGGCTTTCTAAATATATATTAGTTGAGATATATTATATATTATAATTATATTTTGACAGTATCCGTTGTTTCTGATTGGCGCAAAAAAATCTTGCCTAGTGACGAATTCGCCCCTTGATATGGTCGTTACTTAAAGCTATTTGTATTCGAAATTGCATGAAAATTGGAAAACAGGAATCTATAAGCTTATCCAGGCACAAAGCTACCTACGTACCGAATTTTAAGCTAATCGGACCATAAATACGATTTCTTCGAACAGATCGGTCCCTGGTCCACTTCTCGGAAAAAATTAATCATATACGCTAATACATGCTAAAAGGCTACCTGCGCACCGAATTTTAAGCAAATTGGACCGTTAATTCGATTCGAAAGCTACTTACGTACTAAATTTTAAGCAAATCGAACTATAATAAGATTTTTTCGAATAGAGCGGTCCCTGGTCCACCTACCCGAAAAAAAGTAAAATTTTTTTAGCCTAAAACATGGTGGTTACCGAAAGCTGTTTGTATACAAAATTTCATGAAAATCGGACCAGCCGTTCGCGAGATTACCTGTTACAAAAAAAGGGACTTCTCTTTATATAATTAGTATAGAAGAAGATATAGATGTGTTCCTTTTCTTTCGTACGTGTTTATTGATATATCTGTACTGCAGTGTTTTCGGACGGTACTAGCTCTTACTGACAATATAGGAGTATTACATATATGGGTGTTTCCATCGGAAGGTCCTCCACGACAAAAAAAATAAAAATCTTATATCTAACGTTTTACGGGCCGATTTGTCTGCTTTTTAAAATATATACTGGCTATGTAAGTAGAATCATGTTTACGTAAAATGGTATTCCTGGGTGACGCCAAGGTTGAGATATTTCGAAAAACCGTATTTATGGTCCGGTTTGGCTCGATTTCGGCGTATGTAGTTGAAACATAATAAGTCATAGATTTCCAACAGATTCACCCTGAATTGGCGCTGAAGTCAAAATATAAAGTATATTCTACATAAAATACATGTTTTATTTGCGTTAAAAAAAAATTCATTTAAAAGCAATACTAACTAAAATATCGAGCCCTTACCGCCAAAATAAGGTAAGCGACATTTTTTTCAAAATTTTCTTTTTGATGCAGAAATGTATCTAGATGCTCTAGCAATATCTCTGAATCACAGAGAAATTTTTGAAAAAAAATGTCGCTTACGTTATTTTGGCGGTTAGGGCTCGATATAACGATGGAAATTTATGTAAATTTCTAGAAATCTAGTATTCATCATTATATTGAATTATTGGGATTTACTAAAATTTCTCAAATTCACAAATTTCAACATATATCGTGTACATAAATTTAGAAATCAACGCAGTTATTCATAAAAAAGAAAGTAGCCTTAAAAAAGGTTTACAAACTGAAAAATGTATGAAAACGTCATTTTATAAAGCTCTTCAAACCTACCTTATTTTTTATGAATAAGGCCATAAATTTTTTAGAGTTTTGTTAGTTTTTAATTTCTTGAAGTTTCCCTTTTTTAATAACTTGAGTGGAGTTCCAAAATTTTCTAAACTTTCAAAACTTTGTGAATTTGAGAAATTTTAGTAAATCCCAATAATTCAATATAATGATGAATACTAGATTTCTAGAAATTTTTTATTTTTCAAAAATTTTGAGAAGTGTAGGAATTCTAACAAATTTTTTCTAAGTAAAAGTGTCGAATATACATAGTTGATAAAACGAAATTAAAAGTTTTCGAATGTTGAAAATATTTTCATATTTCGTCGTTTTTGAAAATTTAAAAAACTTTCGTAATTCTTGAATATTAAAAAAATTCTTGGACGTTGATATTTTCAAAATTTTTAAAAATTTAAAATTCTCAAACTTTGTTATATCAATACATAATTTTGAAAAGTCCAGAAAATGGAACAATTTTTCAAAAATGTTAATATCTTTTAGAATTCTAAGAATTTTCTATTTTTTACACACAAGTACATGAAAATAAGAATTTTTCGACAATTTAGAAAATTTCTAAAATCTCAATAATTTTGTATATTACAAAATATTCTCATTTTACCAAAATTTCTAGAATCTCCCGGATTTCGATAGTTTTTAAAAGTTTGGAAATTATCCTTTTGAGAAGTAGTCTATCCCTAAGTTATTCGCACATTCGTGTTTAATAAAGCTAGCCACAAGAGCCAATACTGTCTACCAGTGTCTAAGCTTCACTAAGCACGATGACCGAATTTTTAAATAAAACGCAAGAGGTGTCGTAGATCATGCGTCTTTATTAGTCGCTGTATGAATGAAAAAATTTACATTGGAGTATGATCTTAAATAACTAAAATTGAAACGATGTGAAATAAAATTATAGTTTAAAAAACTAAAACCTCCCTATTATAATTGCCATTCGTACTGTCATCAGGTATGTAACTTGGGAATAGAAATCGCTGCATCTTTTAGGCGCATCAATATTACATAGTTACATCCCGAGCTAATAAAAGGAAGGTAACAAAAAGGACAACATTCGCAAAATTGAGTACAAATGTGGTGGATTTTGACATGATCAAAAGAAATTGAGTCTAATTCAATGTTAAGTAACATAAAGAAATAGTACAGCTTCAACCCAAGCTTTCAACAAAAGCTTTTAACATAATATTTTAACAGAAACAGGGTTAACATAATGGTGCATTTACATGGTATGAATCTGTTCATAAGCCGTATGAACTTTCCTATAAAAGAAGCACCAACTTTATGAAGAAATGAATGAAAGCGATATATATTTAACAATTTTGACTTGTATACTAGACAATATTTTTTTTGTAAACAACAAATAAAAAAATTTTATTTTGTGCTAGCTTCGAAACTAGAAGCTTATTTTTTTTT
>NW_023458555.1:112432274-112435389 GCF_013731165.1 Rhagoletis pomonella
TGCGAAAACTAACAAACGGCTTTCTAAATATAAATTAGTTGAGATATATTATATATTATAATTATATTTTGACAGTATCCGTTCTTTCTGATTGGCGCAAAAAAATCTTGCCTAGTGACGAATTTGCCCCTTGATATGGTCGTTACTTAAAGCTATTTATATTCGAAATTGCATGAAAATTGGAAAACAGGAATCTGTAAGCTTATCCAGGCAAAAAGCTACCTATGTACCGAATTTTAAGCAAATCGGACCATAAATACGATTTCTTCGAACAGATCGGTCCCTGGTCCTCTTCTCGGAAAAAATGGACCATATATCCTAATATATGCTACTTACGTACCGAATTTTAAGCAAATCGGACCATAAATGCGATTTTTTGCAATAGATCGGTCCCTAGTCCACTTCTCGGAAAAAATTGATCACATATGCTAATACATGCTAAAAAGCTATCTGCGCACCGAATTTTAAGCAAATCGGACCGTAAATTCGATTTTTTCGAATAGATCGGTCCCTGGCCCACTTCCCGGAAAAAATGGGTCATATATGCTAATATATGCTAAAAAGCTACTTACGTACTAAATTTGAAGCAAATCGGACTATAATAAGATTTTTTCGAATAAACCGGTTCCTGGCCCACCTACGCGAAAAAAAGTAAAATTTTTTTAGCCTAAAATATGGTGGTTGCCGAAAGCTATTTGTGTTCAAAATTTCATGAAAATCTGACCAGCCGTTCGCGAGATTACCTGTTACAAAAAAGGGACTTCTCTTTATATAATTAGTATAGATTAGTATAGATATGGATTACATATATGAATAAAACTCTCGATAGATTTGCAAAAGTTAGCTCATAGTTTTATTTTATGGCCTACTATAGTTTTCATGTCCCGGCCTAAGTAATTTTAAAAAAGTGGAAAAATGGTTAAAATAAATGCCTGAGCGTTATTAAAGGTAAAAGTAAAATTTCATGGGAAATATTTTCGTATAACGTGTTAACCCATTAGCTCCCTGAAAGGCTCGTTTTGACCCTTACAAATTTTGGAGTTCGTTAAAGGATTGATATTTTCCAGAAAATGATTCTTCGGAAAAGGGGGGGAGGGTTTGGCTGTTAAACGTTTTGGGACGCGACATTTTAGCAAGCTTTGGCTATTTTTCTTTTATATTTAGGTCACTGTATTCTTTCCAAAGAAGGACGTAGCGAAAATTTTCTTCATAAAACAGTTTTGGTATAAATGTCTTAAATTTAAGTGTGAAATTTTATTCGCAACACTTGGAAAAAATCGAAATAAAGCAAAACTCTCTAGGAAGACAATAACTGTGAACATGTAATTGTATTAGGCATGTGCAATAGTTTGATTGTTAAAAACTTAAAAAGCCAGCGGCTTTTTCGATATAAATGAATGGCGTTTTCTTTTCTCGAAACAATGTTGGCTCCTTTTTCACAGCCCTTTCACAGCTTTACGTGTCCATTTCTCAAAATATTGCCCTCCGATTAAGCAAAAGTGCAATACGATTTCTTTTGTTAAACAAAAATAATTTGTAATGAATTTACCAGTCTCTGTCTTTGAGAATTATTTAATGAATTTACTAGTTTTTCTACTTGTGATTTATTTAAATAAAACATGGGAATTTTGTCAATGTTATTGTGGCTTATTAGCATTTAATTTTAATATTTTAATTGAGCTTTGTACCACGATTATTTTATTAGGAAAAATGGAAAAGGCAACAAAGTCTAAGAGGTAGAAGCTCTAGCAGCTATTTCGGAGATCACCACATCTCCTCATCAGACTTCTTTTTTCTAGACTTCTGCAGGGATCGAACCCGCGTCATCGATGTGCAGTCAGAAGCGTTAACCACTGAACTATGCACACCCCGTAAACTCGTATTGCTAATTCATTTTCCTTATTCAGCCTACTGCTATCAACCCCTCAAGAACAGTGATAGTCATTTGATTTGATCATGACAAACTCACTGGTGATGGAGATGTCAATCAAGTACTTCTATCAACTTTTTAAGAGCAATATGAAAAAAGTGATGTAAACATTTGTGTACATGTGATCTTCTGTCATTTTCCTTTTTAATTCTTTTAATACATGACATTATCGGTATGATTGATAAAATATACTTGTACATATATACTTGTGACTTAAGGGCGTTAAAATATCTTGGAAACACCGCATATAGGTAGATTTTCAAGTTTTATGCGGCAAAAAATATTTTATTGCCTCTATCTACTCAAAATTGTTTATCAAATCTAAAATTGAAATAATTTGTATTACAGATAGGTTATATTAATAAAATATATATATTAGCCAATAATTTACTATTTAAATATATTGACTGCCTTTATTTATAAAATGTGTGTACACTATCATTGGTTAATTAGTTTTCCCTTTCAGAATCTTCGCTGGCCTCAAACTATTACTTTGTCACATCTTTGACAGCGAATTTAGAGGGTAACAGCAGCTTTATTGTGTCTGGGGAAAACGATTTGATATTTTTTCTGTTTTTGGTCATGAACCGAAATACTGCTTAAAAACGAGCCCGAGCTCATCAACAGGCGGTTATATATGTCACGGTTACATACTACACGAGAAAACTTCCGGGAATAATTTTCTCGGTAGTGTTTGTTGTGGGCCTCTTGAGCGTCCCCGATAATTGTCCTATTGTTAATAAGGAATTCGTATCTTGTGCATTGTGGGTGTCATAGGATGCCAAGCCGTCGTCGATTCGCCACTTCTCGCTCGCTATGTTTGATTTCCGGTCGCTTAACGAAAAATTTTGCATGTGAAAGCAACAACAAAGTTAGCTAGCACGGATAGACGATAGCAAGTTTGGTTGAACCTCATTGAGTTCGTTCGTTTCGCCACTTGCTAACTGATGGCGAATCGATGACGGCTAATAATCAATTGTAGCGCATTTCCTCTTACTATGCATATGCCTAAATGTATGCAACCATTTGGCAAGCGAACACAGGGTGCTTCTAATGAAAATAAAAATTTTATGCTGAAATACACATGCTAAGCCCTTCGAAATTTTGTGCTGGGATAAGCGTTACAGCTTCGCAAATTTTATCCCTACCGAAACCAAAGATGTATACACATCAAAAAAATAATAA
>NW_023458555.1:112435489-112446761 GCF_013731165.1 Rhagoletis pomonella
CATTAATGCTTTGTAATATATGTATAATAAAAATAAGGGGTTTATAAGAATAATTATTTCCGCGAACTATTAGAACAGTCTGCTCCTATCTGTGCCTGCAAAGAGGGATGAGTTTACTGTGTATTTCTGTCTGCGCAGACTGCGCATGGGCCCGCTTGTACATACTAAATACTAAACTGAATATATGTATGTAAATGATGAATGATGGGCTTCTTAACAGCCGTGTTTATAAATATTTTACTTTATTAAAACTTTTTTTTAAATAAAACTGATCTTACGAAACACTAATTTAATGTTTATAAGAATTTCAAAATAAGCGATTTATAATCAAACACCCCTATTGCGAGTGTCGACTAATATTAGTATCATTCCCACGACAGCCGCTTCTACCTACCGGAATGATTCGGGACAGCCGACAAAGGGCTGTTGTTTCGGCGATCTAACCCTGTTTAGGTCAGCGAAGTATCTCAGAAGTTGTACGTCCATAGGGCTACATCTTCTTCGCATACTTCTGCTCAGGGCTGGCATCGAGTCAAACCCCGTGCCAGAAACCTACACCTGCTGTTTGTGCCACAGATGACTACACTATAACTCCACCTCCGTCAGGTGCAACTCCTGTGGTGGAGTCACCTAGTTTGCTCAGGCCTTACGAAGGCAGTGGACCACCTCATTCGGGGCCAGGATATTCCGTAACGTGACATCCGTCAAGTGCAACACTTGTCTTGTCTGGTGTCACTTAGGGTATGTTCAGGACTGCGAGATTCGACGAGAGACTATGAGGGTCCGTGCTGTGCTGATTGGCCGCAAGTGCTAACTGCGACGCCGCCCACCATCTCCACAGGGCAATAGCCTGTACAGTAGCACGCATAACAAGTGGCGGGCAGGAAACACACCTCACTAACACCCCACATTCCAATAAGTCTCCCCAGGTGCATGAAGATTTTACAATTCAACTGTAACGGACTTCAGAGCAAGATCGAGGAGATAACAGTCTTCATGGGTCGTCATGGAATATTAGCTTAATAATAGCTTAGGCCCATGAGACGAAGTTGCATGGCAATTCAACACTGTTGAATAGTAGCGTTGGACCTGTCCAAGGCCTTCGACACCATCAGCTACTGTTTAAATTTTACATTTCTAAGCCCCCTCAACCACCAGAGGGATTCTCGATAGTCTTATGCTGACGATTGTTCGATAATGGCGTCTGGGAATGGAATTGATGGCTTGTGCTCGAAAGTATACGGTTATCTCGCCGAGTTTTCTCGCTTCTTCATTGCACGGAGCCTAACCCTAAAGTCAATCAATAATTATTATATTAAGATAAATATTTTTCCAGTCATCTATAATTATTGTTCAAGGACTTATATTATAAAAGTCCTTTCATAATAATTATGTGTAAGAAATTTTTTTTAAGTAATCGATAACTATTATTTTAAGACTTACATAATAAAAGTATTTTCATAATAATAATCAGCGGGATAAATATTTTTAAGTCTTCAAAAACTTTTATTTTGAGACTTATTTTATAAAAGTGTATTCATAATAATTATAAGTGCGAACAAATTTGTAAGTCTTAAAAGACGGGACTCGTTCAGGACCATTTCGAGATTTGTTGGGGACCAGTTCGGGGCTAGTTGGGCTTAGTTTGGGGCCAGTTCAGGAGTATATATATAAAATATAGTCCAAAACTAGTACCTAACTGGCCCCAAACTAGTCCCCAACAAGTTCCAAACTATTCCCGAACTTGTCCCCAACTGGCCCGCCACTAGTCCCTAATTAATCCCGAACAATCTCCGTCTTTTGAGACTTAAAATATTCACTATTCACAGTCGCACTCATAATTATTATGAACAAACTTTTTTAATATAAGTCTCAAACTAAAGGTCTTTGATGACTTAAAAATATTTATTTCAATGATAATTATTATGACAATGATAAAAGTCTTTGAACACTTAAAAATATTTAACTCGCTGATAATTATTATGAAAAGACTAATTATATAAGTCCTAAAATAATAGTTATCGATGACTTAAAAAAAATTTTCTCACACATAATTATTATCAAAAGACTTATAATAGTAGGGAGCCCAAGAGGGGATTCGCGGATTTACTCGAGCGCGTCAGATTAACATATGGGGGATACCCTGTATCCTGTTGAGTACCTCTGCTAAATCTAAGCCATCTGTTACCTTGTTTATATGTATCTACGCAAGAACCGCATTGACAAAATACTGATTTGACTCAACACATATTTCTTTCAAGCATTTATACCTGTGGCATTATAGCGCACTCACTGAAACTGTGTTCAAAAGTAAACAAAATTTGTTATTTTTGTTCGATATTGCATTAATAATTAATTTGGCGGTGGACCGAAATAAAAGCGAACAAGACTTCAAATTTGTTATAATAATAATTCAAATTTAAAAAGGGTTGTATAAAGAAAGCCAGCCATTTTTCACTTCGCGTCAAATGGGGGATGTGTTTATACCTGTCTTCTAACCGATGTGAGAAATAAAAAAGCGATTTGAAACCAAATTCGAGTAAATACACTTTTAAATTTCTGAGCGTTTTAAAAGTTGGTTTATGCTTCCATGTTGAATCACGGCGAACTGGGTCAAAGCGCTTTATGTGTCGGTATAAACTAGGTATGTGTAGAGCCGCGCGCATAGGAAAGCTGATCAAAACAGTAAAACAAATTCATTCCCACGACAGCCGGTTCTACGTACCGGAATGACTCGGGTTTTACCCGACCAAGGGTTGTTGTTTCGGCGATCTAACCCTGTTTAGGTCAGCGAAGTATCTCAGAAGTTGTTCGTCCATAGGGCTACATTCGCTACGTTTTCTTCTACTCAGGGCTGGCATCGAGTCAAACCCAGGGCCAGAAGCCTACACCTGCTGTGTATACCAGAGACGACTACACCACAACTCCACCTCAGTCAAGTGCATTGCTTGCGAGGGGTGGAGCCACCTCAGAGTCTGCTCAGGACTACGGATACATCGGCAGTGGACCACGTCTCTTGTGGCCCCCTGCTGCTCAAACAGAGCAGCCTCCACGTCTAACCCCGGTTACCTGAGCAGCACAACAACATAACACAATAGAGCACATCACAACTACTACAGACCACAGAACACACACAACCGCACCTCCTACAACCTGCACGGTATGTCAGACCAGGATATTCCGTAATGTGATATTAGTCAAGTGCACCACGCGAGATTGGACGAGGAACTTCGAGGGTCTGTGTTGCGCTGCTCGGTCGCAGACCTCAACTGCGACGCCTCCCGCCACCACCACAGGGCGGCAACCACCTCAGCAGTGCATACAGCCAACTGCGGTACGACCATACACATCCCTCATACCGCGCATTACCACACGTCTCCCGAACCACATGAAGCTCCTTCAATTTAACTGTAACGGGCTTCGGAGCAAGATCGAGGAGATAACCGTCTTCATGGGAAGGCATGGCATATTCATAGCTGCGGTCCAAGAGACGAAGTTGCACAGCAATTCAACACTTTTGAATTGTGCCGGGTACAACGTGCACCGTCGAGATCGCGAGCAGGATAATGGTGGTGGCTTAGCGTTCATCACGCACCACACCGTGCAGTATCGTCTTATCGAAGCAGACATCGACTGCAGGGATACCACCGTAGAATGTCAGGGAATTGCTATCCGGTCAGGCGATGTTGAGCTCCAAATATTTAACGTTTATATACCCCCTGTCACCTGCTGCCCAGCAGGATATCACCCTGATATAGGTGCGCTCAGAGGTGAAAACCGTATGGTAGTAGGCGACTTTAACGCGCACCACGATCTTTGGCACTCAAGATTGTCAAAAGACCGTAGGGGAACTGACTTGGCTGAGCAGATAGACGATTCGACAATCTGCACAATGAACGACGCACCCACCAGGATTATGGGCAGCTGCTGCGGCTCGCCAGACATAACAATAGTCAGCGCTGGTCTGATAAACAGCATATCATGGCGACCTATGCTGACTTTGGCATCAGACCATCTGCCCATAGTCATCTCGATCGATAAACCAACCGACTTTGCTTCCGCGGAGCACCGAACATATATCAGCTTTTCTAAAGCTGATTGGAAAGGCTTCGCGGAATTTACTGAAAACACCTTCGCTTCCCTCCCCACACCAACCGACATCCACCTTGGTGAACGTAAGTTCCACAGGGCTGTCACTGTCAACAAATCTAAGTTAAAGTGAATTTTACTCATTTCTTAGCTAAAATCCCTAGGGATAAGAATTTGTATGTAATAAAAACACGCATTTTCAGATAATTTTGAACTCAGCAGCCTTAAGTTTACTTATACATACGGTGACCATATTTATGGAAGCCGAATACGGGACAAAAATAATTTTTTCCACAAAAGCTAAGATATCTTAAAAGCTTCTTCAATGATCCCAGATGTATCACCCTAAAACAGCATCCTTATAGTAACATTATACATTGTAGGATAATTTTCTCGAGATTTTTACCCCGCGAATTTTGTTTAAATAAAATCGTTAAATTTTAGGATAATAAAATGCAAGTGCAATCAGTGGTTAGTGGAGACCCTGGGATCAAGTTTCCGATTAACATCAAAAAATAAAAAAATAAACGAAAATATTTTGTTCTAAAGCGGTTTCCTCTCGGCCGGCAATGGCATACCTCCGAGTGTATTTCTGCCATGAAAAACAGCTTCTCATAAGAATACAATCGCCGTTCGGAGTCGGTGTTCACTGTAGGTTCCTCCCCTTTATTTGACAACATCAAGACGTACGCCACAAACCGGGGGAGAAGCTCCGCCAAACGCTAACATATTGTGTAAGCGCCAATCTGTTGTTGAAGTGCAAATTTGAAGTAGCTAGGACTTACCATTACTTTTTGGCAATTTCTTTTGATGAAAGTGTTACAATGTAAGTAGGTCAGACATTTTTTTATGGGGAAGCAAATGAGCAGCATGTTGCTCTTTATTATATATTTTAATGAGCTACAAAACAGCAAACACAATTTTTTCTAAGGATTCTGCTTTTTATGAAACTTTTAAGAATTAATTTTCATGGTTCTTGCAAAAAGTCGGAAATTTGGATTTATATGGTTCTTGTTGGGAAAAGAGATTTACTTTGAAAAAATAATAATAAACGTGGCTAAGATGTTGAGACCTAATTTATATTTTACTCACTGTATGTGTTCCTCAATTCGAAGCACAGACATTCAGATTAGAAAATAATAACTGTTTATGGACAAAATTACGATCATATACCAAAATCACGTAAAACTGGTTCATAGGCCATTTTAATGAGCTGCCAAGGCGTGGAAATAGCGAACACCGAATACGTGACAAATACAGGACATTAAATAAGATTGGTCAAAAAACAGGACGAATGGCCACCGTACTTATACATGAACAAATTTGGAATTCCGCTTCCTCGCTCACTCTTTATAAAGTATCAATGGACTGTGTGTCCCCTTACCCTTTTCTTCCGCCATCAGGCAATCATGGGCGATCTAAGCACTCGTGGTGTTACATTAAATATAACCTTTAAAATTTTACTAACTAAATTTTGTGGTTCATGGAAATGGTTTTTGTGTGTTTTGTGGATAAAATTCTGGTAAAAAAACTTGTTGGACTATTACAGGGCATTCAGGTATAATAACTTGTAAATTCCATAATAACACACTTTTCATTTAATCTATATATATAAAATAATAGCCGTTGTTCGGAGTTAACTCAAAAACTACTGCATAAATTCCAGTAAAATTTTCAGAGGTTATACTTGCATATATGGTCCTATTATAGGCTACCAGAAAACTTGCTAGGTGGCGCTGGGGTCGAGTTATTTATAAAAGTCGTATTTATGAACCGATTCCGTTCAAATTTAAAACGTGTGCTACCTCCATGATGAGAAATACGTATGCGAAAATAGACCCGATAGGTGGCGCTAGAGTCGAGTTATTTACAAAAATCATATTTATGCACCGATTTCGTTGAAATTCAAAGCATAAGCTACCAGCATGATGAAAAAAGCATTTGCGAAAAACGGACCCGATAAAAACCCAATTTTTGAACCGATTTTGTTAATGCGAATTCGAAACGGTTATTACTTTCATGATGATTTTTTTTTCATTCTAAACATATATGTACATACATACATAAAATGATAGCCGTTTTCGTTGTTCGGACTAAACTCAAAAACCAGTCACTAACGACTGAATTGTCGTAGGTTATACCTTGCATATATTCCTATTATAGCCTATTAGACAACACACTGGAGTAGAGTTTCTTATAAAAGTCGTTATTATTAACCGATTTCGATCGAAATTCGCAAAGTGAGCTACCTGTATGATGCAAAAATTCATTTCCTAAAAATGAACCCGCTATATTTTATAAAATCTGATTGCTCGCGTTCATAAGACGTAGCTGTTTAGCTCATCAGCTACGAAACTGCTGGCAACTGTTGAACCCAACAATTACGTCTTAGAAACGGCTTGATGAATATGCTGCCAAATGAACAGCAGATAAATGTAAACAAATGAAATTGCAACAAATAGAGATAGTTGCGCCGATACTATTTAGAATTCGACGCTGAGCGGCCACCGTGTTGAAAAAATCGTTCAATGTTACAATGAATTAAACAGTGTAACATTATATAGCAAACATCTTAAAAACATATATTTAGAACGTAGTATTATTAAAAAATATTTTAGTTACTTTATCACGTCAGTAATATAAACTATAATAAATTTGTTTGCAACTGTCACCTAGCAAAGCGGCGTTAAATTTAATATAAGCGGCGTAAGTCTTTTCGATCAGCTGTTTGGGCTACACGTTGAGTTCAGGTAGCGTAAAAATTTTCCGCTGGATAAAATGGCGGAAAATTGCCAACTGTTGGGCTAATCGTAACTACTCAACTGTGTGTTTCTAAGACAAATAGCCAACGGTTGGGCAACAGCTACCCACACGGAGTTTGATCTGCTTTGGCCCTATATTCATCTTAGACGAATTTACTTTTCATATGGCTAAATGGAGGTTCGTTTAAGTATGCATGTAAAGACCGCAACATTGTAAGCGCACCTTTGTCTGACGCCCTCATACACCCTAAATGCGATCTTGCACCTACCTCCGATTGACGAAATTGCTTGTGGCGGCCGTTAGTACAGCAGTAAGACTCAAGGAAACCAGTTCATTAATATTAAGGAAAATTGTAAATAGACAATAAAAGATTCGACCACATCCGCAAAAGAAGGAACACGGTAGGTATATCAATGGCTTCATTTGAACGATATTTAAGAGATCACACCACTCATTTAGTCAATGTATGGGAAAACTTTTCATCCTGTGAAGGGGCGGGGCAGGATTCTTGACCCTCCTATTACTGAAAATGCTCATCTGTGCTCTTTAGTTTCCTTATAAAGACTTTTATTTTCTTCATGTTACAGCGGACTAATGTTGAAGTTGCAACATCATGGAAGAATATTATGTACGCTTGGCAGAGATCTCACAGGTGGAAATATGACCATCGGTAAAACTTATGACATCGAAAGGGATTAGTATTCCATATGGTATCACAGAGCTTTTATTCTTGTATGAGGAGGATTCTGCTCTTTATTCGTTTCAATTTAAACTAAAAATGTTGACTTTACAGACCGCTTTTGCTTTTAAACGCTATTTTTGAATTGGCCAACGCGAAAGATCTTATTAGGCGCCGCGAAGCAAGCGGGCATTGGCTAGTCTATATATAAAATAACAGCCGTTTTGGTTGTTTGGACTTAACTAAATAACTACGGGATAGATTTCAGTAAAATTTTTAGACATTATACCTTGCATATATGGTCCTATTATAGGCTACTAGAAACCTCGCTAGGTGGCGCTGGGGCCGAGTTATTTATAAAAGTTGTATTTATGAACCGATTTCGTTCAAATTCAAAATGTAAGCTACCGGCATGATGAAAAATCAATTGCGAAAAACGGACCCGCAGGTGGTTCTGGAGTCGAGTTATTTATAAAAGCAGTATTTATGACCCGATTTTTTTAATGCGAATTCGAAACGTTTATTATTATTTTTCTTTCCGTGAAAAAGCAAAGCCGGAATTTTTATGCTCTCACCCCCTAGGATTGGTCTACACCGAAAAAAATACCTCTATTTTTTTATTTTAAAATCAAAAAATATTTAGAGGTCGCTCAAAGCGCCCAAAGTTTACCATGTCTTTTGTATGGGGAAAAACAACTTTTCGTGTAATAGGTATGGAATTATTGAAATCAAATTTCTTCGATAGGAAAACCCATATAAAAATACATGGAAAACTTTGAGCGACCTCTAAATATTTTTTTGATTTCAAAATAAAATAGGGATAGACTTTTTTTCGATATAGAACAATCCTAGCGGGTGAGAGCATTACAATTCCGACTTTACTGTTTTTGGACCACCCTAATGTACATACATAAAATGATAGCTGTTTTCGCTGGATAGAGCTCAGTAAAATTGTCGGAGGTAATCCCGTGCATATATGGTCATTTTATAGGCTCATAGAAAATACGCTGGTGGCGTTGGAGTAGAGTTACTTATAAAAGTCGTATTTATTAACCGATTTCGTTCAAATTCGCAACGTGAGGTATTTTGAAAATCCGTATTTTTTATGAAATCTGATTGAAATTCATAATGTGTATTAATTTCATGACAAGCAATGGTTTTGCAGAAAAGGGACGAATTTGCTTTTCAGATGGCTAAATCAAGGATGCGTTTAAGTATGCATATTAAGACCGCAACATTGTGTAAGCGCACCTTTGTCTGATGCCCTCATACACCCTAAATGCGATCTTGCATCTACCCCCGTTTGACGAAACGTAACGTAAAAATATCCTCGTAAAAGGATACGCGACCGGGGCTGTGGGTTCGGACCCACCATACAAATAAGTTATAAGAGGAAAATTTATTAACTTCAAAAAAAAAAAACCAAATTAAAGACTAGTAGTGCAAAAAAGGCGTACGTGCCTTACGAAAAACTAAAAATCAAATAAAAACTCTTAAATCAGTGGCCTAAAGAACTTGAAAATATTTATAATGAAATAAAAACAGCTGAAGGGATTAATTCAACCAAAAAAAGGCATACGTACCTTTTAAAAAGAACCCAAAAAACCTTAAAAGCAAACTTTTTTCTTTTAATAAAAATTGAGGCCTTGCACGTCAAGCCGAGGGGTAGCCTACGAGGGAGAGGACGAATACGCCGTCTCCCCCTACCGGAACAAAGTACCTGGAAAAAATTACTTTAGCATGAGACTGTAAGTAGAGCGCTCCATAGAATTAAGAAAGATAGATAGATAGATAGAAAGATTAAATTACTAAGAGAAAAGTAAATTTTGAAACAAAGTGACTCGACATGGACGAAAATACCATTCGCACTTTAATGAGTGCCGCTGTTCGGGCAGCAACGGAACAGACAAGACGGGAGTTTCAATCGACAGTGGACGCATTGACAGCTAGGATCACACAGATAGAGAGACCATCTCAGGTTGAAGAATATCGGGAGGTGACAATGGACTCGACAGTCAGGTGTGATGAATCTCTGGACGTAGTGAAGTCCTTGCCAGGATTCACTGGTGACCAGTCGCAGTTCCAAGCATTATCAGGCCGTGGCCATTATAAGGAACAAAGTAGTGGGTTCTGCGGATTCAATTATGTCGTCCTTTAACACGGTACTTAACTTCAAAGCTATTATAGCTAGGCTCGACTTTACGTACGCGGACAAGAAACCGGTCTACATACTAGAACAGGAAATGTCAACTCTTCGTCAAGGAAAGCTGGCAATAACTGAATTCTATGACGAAGTGGAGAAAAAATCAACTTAGGCAATAATTAACAAAACGTTGATGTCCTATCAAAACAAGGATGTCTTGGAATCGTTAAATGCGAAGTACCGCCAATACGCGTTACGGGTATTCATATCGGGACTGAATCGCCACTCTGCGATATTTTATTTTCGTCAAGACCATCAGACATTAGCCTTAGCACTCGCACAGGAGCTAGAATCCAATCAGGCGCGCTCCTTATTTGCACACAGATTTTCCGATAGTAGATTTCCGGACTTTAGTTTGCAAGCACGCAATCTTAATAGAATGCCTCTGGCAAGAAACAGTGTACCATTTCCTAGACAACCAAGCGGACCACCACCACCACGACCAACTCCTATGGATGTAGACCCGAGCCCCTCTAGATTCCGGGTCGCCCAACGAAATGATAGGCCCAACGATCTTCCCACACCGCAATTAGCTCCGCCGCGACCTACTTCTAACCCCCAAGCTTTTCCTTCAGGTAGGACAGCCTTTAGGAATCAATACCCGATATGCAGCTAGCGCAGAAATGGCAACGCGATAGCGATCGTTTCAATAATAACAAGATACAACGCATTTAGAACAATTTTCTTCAACCGAAAATTACGAGGATGCCGACTACTACTACCAGCCAGACAGATATGGCGACGGTGCAGACAACGAAAACCGTTATACCGATGGTGCAGATCCAGAGGAAGTATCCGACGAGATCAACTTTTTACGGGTAGATCCCTGCTACCATATGTTAGCAGGGCATTCGAAGGAAAACAACTAAACTTTCTAGTGGACACGGGTGCGTCAAAAAATTATGTAAAAAATGCAAACTGGAAGGGTAACCTATTTCCTCCCCATTTTTAGTTAGCTCCATTCATGGCACTGATAAAATTACCAGTAAGTGCATCATAAATATTTTCAATACTAACTCCGATTTCTTTATCTTACCTACGCTCAAGACCTTTGACGGTATAATTGGTTACGACCTCCTTCGAAAGATAGATACTAGATTGGATATTAGAAAGGAAATTTTGTTTCATGCAAACAGTTCAGAAAAGCTAATGTATTTTCATTGTAGCAATGTTAACAGTATAATCGCAAATGGGGATATTGAACAATTAAAAGCGAAATACGCTGCCGTTTTTTCTGACCCAAATGAGTCCTTGCCATTCAACACAAATATTGTGGCAACTGTCAGAACAAGCAATGATGACCCAGTTTACTCCAAATCATACCCGTATCCAATGGCCGCCTCTGAATTCGTTAACGAGGAAGTTAATAATCTCTTCATCTTCATCTTCATTTTCATCTTCATCTTCATCTTCATCTTCATCTTCATCTTCATCTTCATCTTCATCTTCATCTTCATCTTCATCTTCATCTTCATCTTCATCTTCATCTTCATCTTCATCTTCATCTTCATCTTCATCTTCATCTTCATCTTCATCTT
>NW_023458555.1:112451761-112460239 GCF_013731165.1 Rhagoletis pomonella
TCATCTTCATCTTCATCTTCATCTTCATCTTCATCTTCATCTTCATCTTCATCTTCATCTTCATCTTCATCTTCATCATTGTCTTTGTCCTTGTCTTTTTATTTATCTTTAACTTTGTCCTGTTCTTCATCTTTATCATTGGCTTGATCCTTCAATATAGGTTGTGAGTGACTGTGGCTTTGTCGTTGCCCTTGTTATACCTTTCATGAGCATGAAATGGTATTATAACTTTGGTCCGATGTTTGTAAGTACCAGAATAAGATGAGATAGGCCCATCAAAATGTATACTTAAATGACCAGAATATCGAGCTGAGTCGATTTAGCCATGCCCGTCTGTCCGTCTGTCTGTCTGTCTGTCTGTCTGTCCGTCTGTTTGTATGCAATCTAGTCTCTCAGTTAACGAGATATCCGGATGAAATTTGATTTTACTAATCGTCATAGTGTTTAGACGTGTTTTTATTTAGCTCTCGCTATGGATATTTTAACGTGCTCTAAGTGCTCGAAATCTTTACGTGTTGGCTATGAAATATCATGCCAAGTGTGCAAAAGTAAATTTCATAAAATTTGTGCTAAAGTTGATAGCAAAGAAGTATCGGACTTACTTGCAAATAATAAAAACATTGTTTTCAACTGCAACAATTGCTTTAGCTCAACATCGAATTTAGTTTCGGCTATTGCTTGCCTTACCAGTGAGGTCAGTGATCTTAAACGATCGATAGCAAAATTGATAAGTGGCGAATGTAAAATTGTTAGTGCTGCGCCTGGCTTCGTCTTGTCTGCTGATGCTGGTGTGCTGTCGCCTGGTGTCACTGCTTTGGATGATTCGGCTTTTTCTGCCGACCATCGCTCATCTATGCTTGCTGTTGTTGCTGATAAGCCGTTGTTGGCTCGTACGAATTTCGTGACAAAAGCACTGACCGTACCAACTGATGATGATTCTAATGCTGCTAACACTCAGCTACCTGCTAAAGTCAGTTCTCAGACTGAGAATACTCTTCCAAAGCAATGCAGTTCTCAAGCTGTTGTTGGTGATAATACGACTGCATCTACCTCTTCGACTTATGCTACTTCTGCACTTTCGTCTACGTCATCTTCGTCCTCAGTTTCTGCTGGCATACATACTTCTGCAGCTGATTGGAAAATTGTAGAGAACAACAAAAAACGCAGTTCTCAGACTAAGAATACTCTTCCAAAGCAATGCAGTTCTCAAGCTGCTGTTGGTGATAATGCGACTGCATCTACCTCTTCGACTTATGCTACTTCTGCACTTTCGTCTACGTCATCTTCGTCCTCAGTTTCTGCTGGCATGCATACTTCTGCAGCTGATTGGAAAATTGTAGAGAACAACAAAAAACGCAAACATTTGATTATTACTGGTAATGGCTCTAATTCTGATTTGGAAGTGGTTGAAGTAAAGAAATGGTTTCACTTATCGTCGTTCCTTCCCACTGTAACCGCGGACAATATAATTGACTATGTTGTTAGGCATGCTGGTATAGATAAGAAATTTATTTCATGTTATTCATTAGTTAAAAAACAAACTCCGGCTGTGAATGTAAAGCGGGTTAATTTTAAGTTAGGTGTATCTGTTGCGCTTTACAATAAGGTGCTATCACCTGATATCTGGCCTACCAATGTAAGTCTGCGCCCTTTTCGTTTTTTTCGAAAAGAAGAGAATCAGCAGCGAGTAATATAAATAATAATAAGGCTACTAGTGGAAGTTCGAATTTGAAGGTGTATTTTCAGAATATATCTGGCCTTCGAACTAAGTCAGAAGATGTTCGTATATTTAGCTCTCAATTGGATTATGATATCTTCGTCATTGTTGAGACGTGGTTACATCCGAATTTTCTTGATGATGAATTTTTTGATTCGAAACTGTTCAATGTTTATCGAAAAGATAGAGATCCGGTAAAAACTGGCTGTGTAAGAGGTGGAGGAGTTCTTGTTGCAGTTAACGGAAGCTGCTTTCTTATTTTGTTGCTCTTGATAATAATGACTCACTTATTGATCAAATTTGTATATGTGTCAGTGGTTCCTCCTCCAAGGACCCTCTTTTCTTTTTGGTCTCTTATATTCCCCCAAATAGTAATGATTATCTTTATCGTGCGCACGCTGATAACATATGCTCTTTAGTCCTGAATAAATTAGGTAATAATCATTTATGCATTTTAGGTGACTTCAATTTATCCAATATTTCATGGTCCGCTTCATTTTCTAATTTTGGCCTCACACCAACTAATGTTACAGCATATCATGAATCATATTTGCTTGATAGTTTATTAAGTTTCAATTTAGTGCAAATTAATAATTTTGTTAATAAATTGGATCGTATTCTTGATCTTATCTTTATTAGCGACAATATTAACTGTAAAATCGAGGAATGTTACTTTCCTATCTCTCGTTGTGATAAGCATCATGTGCCTTTAGTTCTCAATTTTCAGTTTTATAATTTTTTTACTATACCTTCTGCAGAAGTACTCAGCTTTAACTATTCTGCTTGTAATTTTTCAGAATTAAATAGTTTACTATCTGATATTGATTGGGAATGTGTTTTGGCTAGCCCCGATGTGTCTACTTGTTTTACTACTTTTAAAACTATCGTGCATCAGTTTTGTGTAAGTAATATACCAGTTATTAAAAAAAGGAGTTATAAGCTACCTTGGTATAATTACGAATTAAAACGGTTAAAGAATCTAAAGAATAAATTCTTTAAAAAGTTCAAGAAAACGGGAAACCAGATCTTCTTTTCTCAATATCAAAAACATCTAAAGAAATTTAATTGTTTAGATAAATTCCTTTATAGAAATTACATACTTAATGTTGAATCAAATATAAAATCTAACCCGAAGACTTTTTGGCAGTTTATTAAGTCGAAGAAATCTAGTTCCGGCATACCTTCTGCTGTTTTCTTTCATGACAAATTTGCTCGATGTCCAGTTGATGTGGCATGCCTGTTTGCGGAATTCTTCAGCTCTAACTTTAGTTCTGATGACGGCGCTTCCCAACCAGATTGTGATTTTGCGGCGACTTCTTCTCTTAATTTTGGGTCTTTAAGTTTGTCGTCTAATGACGTTGCGAGTGGCATTTCCAAACTGAAACCGTCTGTAAAAACTGATATTGATGGTTTGGCAGGTGTATTATTGAGAAACTCTCCCTCTTTAATTTTCCCATTGAAACTGATATTTAATAAATCACTAGCTTCTGGGGTATTTATTGATGATTGGAAGATGACTTCTATTGACCCTCTTTTTAAGAGTGGGAATAAAAGTGACGTATGTAATTATCGGGCAATATCAAAGTTGTCTTTGGTGTCAAAACTCTTTGAAAGTATTGTAGTAGAAAAAATGTATTTTGCAACTAAGGGCTTAATTTCACCCAATCAGCATGGCTTTGTGTCTAGTCGCTCAACAGTCCTTAATCTAACTGTTTTTACTGAGTACTGCATTGCATCTTTTTCAAGTTTGATAAAGTTTCACACTCGATATTAGTTAGGAAGTTAGCATGTTTAGGTTTTCATTCCGACTTTTTGCGTTGGATTAAGTCTTATTTAAGTAACAGACGATGTGTTGTCACCATAGATGGAACAACTTCAGAACCTTTTATAGCCTCCTCTGGGGTTCCTCAGGGGAGTATATTAGGTCCATTGCTTTTTGTTTTATTCATAAATGATGTAAGTACTTGCTTCACTTTTGCAAATTTTTTGCTATATGCAGATGATTTAAAAATATTTTCGATCATAAAGAGCTCATCTGATGCGACAAAGTTTCAAGCTGAAATTGATAATCTGCATCGTTGGTGCACTAAATATTGTCTTTCTCTGAATATTAAAAAATGTTTTAAAGTCACCTATGCAAAAATTTGCAATATCGTGGCTACGTCTTATAGTATATCTACTACAATATTAAATTCTGTTAACGAGATCAAAGACCTTGGCGTAATTTTTTCTTCAAATTTTTCTTTTAATATCCATATTTGTCATATTGTTGCAAAAGCTTACGCAATGCTTGGATTTGTGAGGCGAAATAGCAAAAGTTTTTCTGACCCATATACCCTCAAATTGTTGTTTACGTCTTTTGTTCGCTCTAATTTAGAATATGCTGCAATTATTTGGAGGCCTTTCCATAAAAACATGATAAATCGAATTGAACGTGTTCAAAAAGTCTTCCTAAAGTTCGCTTTGCGCAACTTAAATTTTTCCGAACCATTACCATCTTATAGTTCTCGCTTACTATTAATAAATCTTAAGTCTTTGGAGATAAGAAGATCTGTTCTCTCTTTGTCTTTTACGTTTAATATTATTATTGGTGCTACGGACTGCCCCATTCTTTTAGAGAAAATTAATTTCAACATTCCTCGGTGTAGCTTACGATTTTTTCCCCCATTTTATGGGGATAATCACAAAACAGAATATGCACGTAATGCCCCTATTGCACGCGCAATTAATGAATTCAATATGATCTCTAAAAATGTAATTATTGATTTTTCTTGTTCGATAAATGTTTTCAAAAATCTGTTGAACTCAATTTTATAAATTTTATTTCTTTAATTATCAATTAAGTTGAATTTTGTTAACTAGTCTGTAAGGAACTTTTGTATGTTCATAGACTCAATAAATAAATAAATAAATAAATAAGTGGGTGTATTTTTATAATGTATTAATCATTTGTCGGAACCGTAGGAATCGGACCACTATAAGATATAGCTCCCATACAACTGATTGTTCAGATATGAGATTTTTCGTTATAACTTCTACATTTATGCAGCTAGGAGCATGATATTTTGCAATACTTCCACCCAATATCAATAGAAAATTTAGAGTGAAAATTACAAAGATCGGGTCAATATAACCTATAGTTCCCATACAACTGATCGTTCAGATGTAAGATTTTTCGTTATAACTCCTCCATTTAAGTAGCTAGAAACATGAAATTTTGGACAGCTAAAGTCGATAAATTTCGTAAGTTATTTTATAAATAATAATACAAAGTCTACTGAGAAAATCGGTTTACATACCGATCTCACAGCAGTGAAAATCACTTAGATTGGTGCTATATAAGGTATATCTTCCATACCTCTTATTGTTTAAATATGATTTTTTATATATGTGTGTATCTCCTTTATCTATGTATGCTGTGAATATATAAATTTTTTCAAATGCAGTAATCTGTTAAAGTAAAATTTTCAGATGTTCATGAAAGGTATGAAGCCTTCGGCATAGCCGAAGACAGCGCTGCTCTTACTTGTTTTTGTTTCTGCCCTTGCATCTTGCTCTCTGTATTTTCATTACCCACTCCACAGTGGCGTTAAAAGTTCAATGTAGCCGCCCCTATCTATTCACACATACGCATACGCATACATACGCAAAAATTAAATTTTATTTTCTGAGCAAAAAATAAAGCTCAAGAAATAACGATTATTTTCCGAGCAAAAAATAAAATTTAAAACGTAACGATTATTTTCCGAGCAAAAAATAAAACTTAAAACGTAACCATTATTTTCCGAGAAAAAAATAAAACTTAAAACGTAACCATTATTTTCCGAGCAAAAAATGAAACTTAAAACGTAACCATTATTTTCCGAGCAAAAAATAAAACTTAAAACGTAACGATTATTTTCCGAGCAAAAAATTTAACTTAAAACGTAACGAGTATTTTCTGAGCAAAAAATAAAACTCAGTTAATAACGATTAAAAAGTGATTTTTATAATAAAAGTTATAACCGTTACGGTCCCTGGTTAAAACAAATATTTTTAAAAGCATGCGTATTTTTAAAGAAAATGATTTGTACACCACTATTATATAAGTAAAGTATTATATTCGTTTTTGGTCTTAAAAGCTATATTATAACAAAATCTCAAAGATTAAGTCGATTTCACAAATTTTACTAAAAAAAATGAAGTTTTTGGCGATTTTTTTTTTCAGAAATTGCGCTTTATTTATACAATCTGGTTGTGCACTCCTTTATTTTAGCTGGCTGTATTAAATTTATTAAAAAATAGAGGTTTTTAAAGGGATCAATTAAGATTGAAGTTTATTTAGCCGGTGCCCGCAAAGCATAGCAATGGTTTCAAAGGAGCCCTTGGTGCGAACTCGGTTGGACACCACTGCCCTAGTACATAGCTAGAGTGCTAAAACGTTAAGTTCATATTGTATATTTTCCTGATAAATAATAATACAGTATTCCCCGCTTAATTGCACTTCAAAAAGTGCGCAATTTTTGGTTCAATTAACCGGGGAATCACTTAGCCGATACTCGTTTAATTGAATAGTTCGTTCAATTACAGGAATACCTCTTAATTGGGCAACCAAATCAATTAAAAGAAAACAAATATGTGCATTTTAAGTACAGTGGTCGTCCAATTTAATTATTAATTAATTTCTTTCGTCACCAAATAAAAATATGTTTTCAATTTCTTAGCAGAGATGCCAACTACTGTTTATCCAAAATGCTACGAAATATGTATGTGCGGTAATGCCAGCTTATTTTTTAATGACAATTTTTTGAGAAATTATTTAAAATTAAAGGTATATTTCTTTTTGATAACACATCTTTTTAGCCAATTATGCTGGTAAATTTACTTGTATTTTGTATGCAATATTTTTTTGATCTAGAAGGTGGTTGAAAAAAGCGGGGAAATCAATTAACAGGAGGTCAATTAAGCGGGGAATACTGTAATAATAATCCTTCCAATGATTAAGGCGGATTCATCGTTTTGGTTCAGAGTTCAACAAAGCACGCCAGCCATTTTTCTTATGTACCAACTGACGCCAATTGGATGTGCCAAGTGAAGCCAAGTCCTTCTCCACTTGGACTTTCCACCGCAGTGGGGCCTCCCTGTTCGACTGCTACCACCAGGGGGTTCCGAGTTGAATACTTTCAGAGCTGGAGCATCGGTGTCCATTCGAACGACATGGCCAAGCCAGCGGAGCCGCTGTATTTTAATTAGCTACACTATTCTGAAGGCGTTGTAAAGCTCGTACAGCTCCATCTTGCGCCAGTGTGTAAAGGCCCGTAAATTTTTCGCTAAATCTTTCTGTCTTTGTCCATTCTTCTGCGCCATATACCACCTCGAGCATGATGAGTGACTTATAGAGTGTGGTTCTCGTACGCCGAGAGAAGAATTTACTTCTGAATTACCTACTCAGTACAAAGTAATATTTGTTGGCAAGAGTGATTCTACGTTGGATTTAAATGCTGACATTATTATCGGTGTTCGAAAGTAAATGAAATTCTCTACTTTCGCGATATTATAACTGTCAACAGTGACGAGAATGCCAAGGCGCGAGTCCGTTGATTGTTTATTTGTGACAGGAGATACTTCGTCTTGTCTTCGTTGGCCACTAGACCCAATCGCTTTGCTTCCGTATCGAACTTGGAAAAGGCAGAACAGACTTCGCGGCTCTTATTACCGATGATGTCGAAATCATCGGCATACGCCAGCAATTTCACGCTCTTCTAAAAATTGTGCTTGAGCAGTTCAGTTTTGCAGCTCTTATTATTGTCTCCAACATCAGATTAAAGAAACCAATCGGAAGGTAGTCGCCTTGTCTGGAACCCGGATTGGTACCAAACGACTCGGAGAAGTTTTTCCCAATTTCACAAGCACGCTTTAATGTAGAAGAAAAAAATCAGAACAGTTTTTGACACCTTCGATACCAGAAGCAACAACAAAATACAGGCAAATGTTGTTTTTGCTCAAATGCTCTAAAACTGTTTGATAGGCTTTGAATTAAACAAAAAATGTGATATGATTCATAGGAAGAAAGTAATATTCACAAAATATTTTTACTTATGAAAAGTCTAACAAAATATAGGGAAAGTATGCTCTTTAATATGTTAAAAACATTGCTGGAAAACCTTAAAATGTTTGCATGGAACAATGTCGCAATAAACAGTTGAAGTAATAAAACGGCTTTCTCACTTTATTTTCTGACATTCGGCTGCCTTATAGTCCCATTTTATAGACAAATTTTCAAATAAGTGACACCTGGTAAATTCCACTATGGGTGGGATGCATGTAATAACGCCATACACAATAATTCCCATTACTTGGACATTAAAAAACAGTTTCAGAAGTGAACTAGTGTTACTTTATTATTTTTCTTTTTTCTAAACGGTTATAATGCCACCAGTGCATAATTGCGGAAGGAGGGGGTGGGGGACGCGAGCGCGACGTCGAACGTGGACCGCCGAGACGCCGGGCACTTTCAAAATTGTATACTTACAAATCCGTCCATTTAACTTGTTCATGTACTACTTTTTGTCAAATGTAACTGGGTGACCTATGTGCACTATTTTGCTTTATTACTCAATTGTAAAGTTTAAAAGTTGGTCTTATTGCTCAACGAGAAATTAAATAAAGCAAATTTGTGTTATTTCATATTCAATTGGGAAATAACACAAATTTGCGTTATTGCCGTTTGTGTTATTTCACCCCCTTCCCTCCCTTAGTTTATATAGGGGGGGGGGGGGGGT
>NW_023458555.1:112460339-112495254 GCF_013731165.1 Rhagoletis pomonella
GTTTATATGGGGGGGGGGGGGGGTCTGTTGAAATAACACAAACGGCAATAACGCAAAATTTGATTGATCTCATTTTGAAATTTTGCTTTATTTCCCATTGCTTATTTATACTATTTGTACCTAAAACAGTTTACTGACTGAAGGAAAAAGAACTTTGTTTATTCTACAAATACAATAAACCAAAAATGTGATATAATTCATATGAAGAAAGTAATATTCACAAAATATTTTTACTTATTAAAAGTCTAACAAAATATAGGGCAAGCGTCGTCTTTAATAACTGCTCAGCTAATTAGACATAGCGCTTTCGTATGAACTTTATCTGCATACTTTTTAATATCTTATAAACATTGCTGGAAACCCTTAAAATGTTTGCATGGAACGATGGCGCAACAAGCAAGTGAAGTAATAAAACGGCTTTCTCGCTTTATTTTCTGACATTCGGCTGCCTTATAGTCAAATTTTAAGGGCGATTTTTCAAATAAGGCAGTGTCAAATACTTTCTTCCCGCTTTAATTACTTCACCTGTTATAATTCCGTTCGCAACATATAACACAGAGAATATTGTTTTGAGTTTTATCTTCAGTTAAAATTTCTAAATTATCTTCACTTGCTTCACTATATCCGAACTGTGGATTTCGTTTGCAAAGACGAAGCGAACTACATAGTGATGTAAAGATACGTGTATCAAATTTTACCCACTCTCAGACTTCTAAGTTGGACGTATACTCGGTACAGGCAGGAGGGATGAATGGCGCAATAAACAGGTGAAGTAATAAAACAGCTTTCTCCCTTTATTTTCTGTTATTCGGCTGTCTTATAGTCACATTTTATAGGCAAATTTTAAATGACAAAAAGGATAAATGACCAGACATGGGCGTAGTGCACTAATCTTTGAGTGCACTATAGTGATGGCAAAAAAAACTTAATAATCGATTAATCGGTTAATTGGTTAGTCGAAAGCATTCGATTAATAATTGCAATTAATCGTAAGAAATTAACCGATTAATCGGTCGTTTCGAATATCAAAAATTAATAAAAACTATTTATAAGTTATAAAAGCTTAATTACACCCCGTGTCAAAATTAAGCGCACCAAAAGAATTTTTGTTGTTGTTTAATTTTAGTTTTTTTTTAAATATAGCGTATTCTTTTGGAAAAAGACGTATCAATATAAATACATATATCAAACTTTGTGCAATATTAAAAAAATCAACAAAATATACGATTTATTATAATTAGATTTATTAGAAAGATTTTTGGTATGCACTTTTGTAGCCCATTATATTTTTGTATAAAAAATTGCAATTGGTATGCAGATTTGTAGCTCATTAAATTTTTGTATAAAAAATTGCAAGACTGAAGTATCTGGCACTTACCGTTGATTTTTATCATTTTTTTGTGGTAACGGTGTTGCTTATTTTCTTCCATATAAAAACGAAGAATATGCGCAACGCCGAATTTGGAAAATAAAATGAAAATGTCTGCATACCTGCGTTTTGATGTTTTAGTGGCTACTTTGGTTAAACTCGTGTTGCGTTTTTTGCAAAAATAACGCTTAAAAATTTGCAGAATACGAGAATGTAAAAGATCTCCCAACTAATAAAATTATACATATGTATGTATGTACCGAGTGAAGTGACACTTTTATTGTTGCTAAAATTATTGAGTGATAAGAGTTCCAATTTGTGTAACGTAATTTTTACTCATACATTATTGTGTGATGTGATGTGTCAATTTTCGATGGTTTATTTTCGATTATTTTGAAAATTAATCGGTTAATCGCTCGATTAATCGAAGGGAAAGTTTCGATACAATTAAATCGTTAACCGAATGAAAGTAACCAACTATAATCGGTTATTCGATTAATCGTGCCATCACTAGTGCACGTTGCTTTTAACTACCACTACTATAGCGATAGTGGAGCAATTTTTTTTTTTGGAACAAACATTTTTAGTGGAAAAAATCAGTGTTCTCACTACCACTATTATTTCTAGTGGTAGTGCACAATGCTTTCCACTCCATGCCTAGTGATATTGGAGCTGGCAAAATTTCCACTCAATTAATATTAATGGCTTAAAGACTATTTCCACTCAATCTTGCAAATAGTGGAAAAAGCCATGTTTCCAATAAATAATACTAATGCTTGGTAGTAAGGAAAAACTGATATCGCACGTTTAATAATATAGAGATTAATTAAAATTTTACGTTCTTGGAAACTTCATAATACAATTAAAAAGTTTGATGAGGAGAATATGTTGAGCCTAACAGATGACTAAACTTCCCAAAAATGGCGAAGATATGTGTCTTTCCATCTGTCTTTTGGTATACCAACTGTATTAATTGATCAAACTTAGATTGCGTTTTCCCACAAATTTCAAAATTTGAAAATTTTCCTTATATTAGCTTTGTTCCACACGCTTTCCGAGCTATTTCGGTAATTAGAGCGTAAAAATAAGTTATTCTCTCACAAGTGTTAAAAATAAGTCAACACGTACCAAAAGTGCTCAGAGAGTGAGGAATGCAAAAAACCACATTTCGTGCCCGGAATCAACAAATCAGCTCTAAACAATGATTTTATGTGTATTTATCTTATATGGCTAATAAAATTAGCAAATACCTACATTTCTGAAACTTTACTGCTATTTTCCATTTTGATATTTTACAAAATTTGCGCTCGGATGTAAACAAACAACAACTGTTATTTAATATTGACTTCTTGGACATTTCTGCCCGGAAAAAAGTCCGGCCTGTTTCGGGAACGAAGAAGAAGACCTTCACGATTCAAAAGTGGAGAGTATTCGCTCTCTTTTACCCATTTTTCTAGCGTGAGAAACGCTTTCTGGGCTGTTTTGGGCACCCGCGAGATCCCGCGGGCTCGTGTGGAATAAACCTATTATTAAACGTGCTATATATTGACTATGTATTCATCATCTCACAACTCAAAATTACACGTTCGTCAGAAAATGCGAAAAACTATTCCTTAGCACAATGCTAATCATATGGGCAAGGAAGACTTTACCTTAGGTTTTTTCAACAATTTATTACAAAAATTTGCTCCAGCTCCAGTGTACAATTTTAATGCATAATTTCAAAAATGCCAAATTTTGAGTTGCGTCACTTTTGAAGATCGTGTGCGATATGTGTATAAGTAACCTCTTACGTGAGTCTAAACTTCGTGTTTTTAATATTTAAATCCATAAAAGCGAAATTTGTGTTTGTGTTTATCTTAAAGAATTATTGTACCAAGGCGAATTTATATAAAGTAGTGTTACTAGCTGATTTTGTGTATGTGTTTCACCGCACGGCTTCTGATATCAAATTGAAAAATTTTGTTTGAATTTCTACACCCACTCTTATAGATTTTGACAGTTTATACCGCCAAAGCAAAAACAAAATACATGTAAATTTTTGTTTTTGTTCTCCTACTATCACCTTATATTAATCCGCCTTGTATTGTACCTAATTGTATTGAAATATACTGTAAATTAATATGTATGTACTTATGTTAGAAAATATACACACATATCAAGGCGAATTTATATAAGGTCGTGTTAACAGATCAGCTGATTTTGTGTACGTGTTTCGCCTCACGGCTTCTTATGTCAAATTGAAAAATTTGGTTTGAATTTCCACACACACTCTTACAGATTTTGACAGTTTATGCCGCCAAAGCAAAAACAAAATACATGTAAGGTTTTGTTTTTGTACTCCTGCTATCACCTTATATAAATTCGTCTTGACACATATATTCAAAAGCCGATACCAAGGCGAATTTGCATTTCCAAAAATCCGTTTATAACATGATACAAAAAAGAAGGTAGTTTCAATAAACAACTTTTGACGGTTAATAAAATTTTTTGAAGTTTCATAAATTGTGAGCATTCTCAACGGCCTTGCCGCTTTGATAATATTAAAACAATAAATCGGAGTCTTTTCTTTCCCACATTTATATCAATTTAATAATACTTCAAATGAAAAATCATTATCAGTGCTTGGTAATTTTTTTACTTACGTGGTTCGCACCTTTTTTATTAAAAATATATAAAATATGTAATGTTAAAGGAGACTTCATTGAAATTGTTCTTTTTATTTTATAATAAAAATCACGAAAGCATTATGTTGTTGTTGTTATATTGTTATTATGTTGCAATTTAAAAATGTAATTCTAAAAAATTGTCTTTCTCAATAAATCCCTTTATAATCGCCAATTCCATGTGAGTAAATTGTTCTCATAATTTAACATGCAAAACAAAAACAAATTGGAAAAAGTATTTTTATTTTACTTTATAATTTTGGGAATATTTTTTCACATGAAATTCGTGATTCGTGAAAATTTACTTTCAAATTTCTCATCAGATTTTGCAAAAAATTAGGCTTTGTGGTTAGCGTATCACCATTAACTTCAACAAATTTCGAATTTAAAATTTCCAATGTATGCAAAAAACTTGAATTCGTCTTGCGCAGACCGCCCTCCGATAAGCAATTAGCATAGGTATAATTTTGATCACTTTCTTCATTCGTTCTGAAATCTAGTTTCGTCAACTCCCCTTTTGAGATTATGCATTAATTTTGAAGTTTATCATATTCGACATCTTTGAGTGGACTGATGAAATCTTCTGCTTAAAATAAAAATATTACTGCTTGTGATCAGGTAGCATGAATTTAACGAAATGTCATAATTTTATTAAAAGTCAAATGGTTAACAACAACAACGAATGTCATTAAATGAAACTACCTTCTTTTTTGTATCATGGTTTATACCATGGTGTAATAATAACAAGGTGTTATCAGTAACTTAACCTCACTTTTTCGGCAGGTCTATTCCGGTCACGCATTTTAAAGTATTATAAAAGGTACTAATTATTTACTACTTCAAATCCGTTTGTGCATACTAATTCAAATTAAATGTAGAAATAAATAATATAAAAAAAACTTTTTAATATACAACGCTTTTATAAATGGACTAAAAAGTAGAAAATAATACTTCTCAGTCCCATAGAATTTGTTTTGATAACTTTTGATTTTGAAATTTTAGCAAAAGTCATTATAAACAATCTATGAAATTGAAAATGAAAAACGTGGAGCGCATGCATAACGTAGACCTAAAATTTCTACAGCGAAAGTAGAACTTTGGAATCGATTTTAAGCGGTCGTTATTCATATACCCACATACATACATACATATATTACTTTTCATATCAATTCAAGTGTATTACATGCGCCCCACGCTTTTCATTTTCCATTTCATAGATTGTTTATAATGACTTTTGGTAAAATTTCAAAATCAAAAGTTATCAAAACAAATTCTATGGGACTGAGAAGTCTTATTTTCTACTTTTTAGTCCATTTATAAAAGCGTTGTATATTAAAAAGTTTTTTTTATATTATTTATTTTCTACTTTTTAGTCCTGTCTGAATAAAAGTTTGCAATAGATATTAAAATAATTCAACGATATTAATAGAAAGGTGCACACACATGCATTTACATATGTATGTACATACAAACGAGCACCAATTAATTTTATTTAAAGAAATGGCGTGTCGTCTATTTCCGCCGATATGCGTGTATAAACCCTCCTCAAAGTCTAGCCAAAAAGCCAGCAACTCACACAACAGGTTCCCCAGAGCAATTCGCTCGAGAAAGTGGTACCCGGAACACGTAATACGCGGCACACAGCACAACAATCCGCCAAAACAGGCAACCCGGCCCAAAATTACCACCGTAGAAGGCAGAAACCCCGAGCGGCAGTGCAGGAGCCCAAGAATTACCTTTAAAACGGCCAAAGGAGCTTAAAAAGACCAACTGGGCCCAACTGGTCCGAAGGTAAGTAGTTTCGGACTAGTCCCAAACTGGTTCCCGGACTGGCCCCGACTGGTTACCAACTGTTCCCACGAACTAGTTAACAACTGGTCCCAAAGTGGTTACCAACTGGTCCACAGAAACCGAAATCGTAATTTAACCATACTGCCGGTCTATTCTATTGTATCAGTAGTCCATTTGGCTCGATATTATGACAATTCAGCAAAAAATATCTAATATAGAAAATCGCCTTCCTTTCCATACGATTTTTGTGTACGTCTTTTTCCATTGATAACCACAATATCTTTTATATTTTATATTTTGAGGACACAAATTATACAAATCCAGCAATTTTAAATATTAATATCGTTCTGAAAACACCAAGTTCTTTAAAAATCGCGATAAAACGAAATACTAAAATGGAGTATTTTAGATACTATTTCCCAACGAATCGTAGTATAAAAATTAAGATCGGCAGCACTGAAAATAAGCATGCTGATCTTGTCAAAATCACAACAAACACGTCGCTACTGACAACACCTTGTTATTATTCCACCATGGTTTATACCATGATAAAAATATAGTTAGGTAGAACCGCTGAGAGTAACTTTTAAAATTCTTGACGTTTCCAATTTTTTTTTTTAATTTTTAAATTTACTCACAAACTCACACGCACATTTTCATTTTCAATCTCAAGCAACAACAATTTCGAACAATTTCTTTTTTTATTTTCACTTTTATATGATTTTAAAATGTTGGCAAACTTCAAAAAACAATCATGGCCGACAAATTTTTATCATGGTTTATACTCTGCTGAAATAAAAATATAATTACATATAGGTAAACATTGATATTTAAATCCATTAAAAATTTTTTATTTATTAATAAAAATCAGCGTTTGAAAATGCTTTATTTCATAAGGAGAAACATTTGTTTACTGTTTGCTAAGCAATGTCGTCGGATCTACTGCATTTTATTTAGTCCAAATGTCGAAAGTTGGACATGGACACGGCATATATGTAGCTGTTTTATTGGTATTTGTATAGCCACAATTCTATGGTGGTTATTACTACTTAACTTAAATTTTTCTGTGACAACAGATATCGCGGTATTAATAGCATTTCTGATTTTAATTGGTAAGTTTAGAGATTTAAGGGTGTAGTTCTAAACATTATTTAAAAGGAGGTATGCTCTTTCACAGCAGGAATAGGGTTTATATTAAATTCGAGTATAAAATGTATCACATTTTTAATATTGGCTGGTATGGCAGGCAAGTCTGGACGAAGCTATTTAAGAGCACTGGTTTTCGCATACATAATATCAGGTAATTAAGACAAACATACATATCGCACACCGTCTTCAAAATTTTTCAAATGCGCTAAAAATGTACACAAAGATTTTATTTACCTTTCAGCAAAAGCTGGAGCAAACTTTTGTTATAATTTGGTAAAAAAACCTAAGGTAAAGTCTCCCTTGCCCATATGATTATCATGTGCTAAGAAACAGTTTTTTGCATTTTCTGACAAACGTGTAATTTTGAGTTCGGATCGGGGACTATTTCTCCCGGATTTCGCAAGGGGCCCCGTGCTCAGACTCCACAGTATATTTCATAAGATGTTGATAAATCGGAAGTCACAAAACAAGTGAAATATTATTCAATTTAGTGCAATTTATAAGTTCAGTTGAACTCTTTGAAATCATCTACTTTTTTAAGCCTTCCTCTCTAGGGGCACAAAGCTGAGAGAAAGGATATGAATTTTTGAATATAGAGTTCGCATGCCTGGTGAGAAAAATGTCCAGGCAGTTATTTGCGAGCTCTGATAAATATACATCAGGCATGCCCAGCGCAGCGCACTTGCTAATGGAATTCTACCAGCGTTGGACATGACTGATATACATATTTATGTACATACATATGTACGATTGATCTGATTTCATCCTCCCCTCGGTTGTTTCCTAAAATGGGAAAAGAAGACGTTCAGACTGCAGCAATTTCCTTTACAAAAAATATCCTGCTCATGTGTCCGAAGAGATTTCAAATGAAATGATGCACTTGAAAACCGTTTAAAGGGCGAATTTTTCTGAAAATTCTAAGGATTGCATACCTCCATTTGACCTCTTAAATGCCATCACAGTTTCAATAATTTGTAAAGTAAACTGAGTGAATACAATTTTCATTGTTTCTCTCTGATTCTTTCATTTATTATCACTACCAAATCAATGGGTAGGTTCAGAAGGTGCAGAAGTTGAGCGCAACCGTTGCTTAAAATATCAATGATCGTAATGCGTCTTCTGAACGGCTTGATACATTAGCTGTCAAATTCAAAACACACAACACGCTTCTCAAATGAGAGCTTTTAGGGGCCCACATTCGGTATTCCCCCCGTGCCCGAAACTCCTCTCTATGGCGCTGGCGATATGTATGTACATATATTGTTACGTATTTCGTGCATAGATTTAATTTTAATATTTGCAGGACCTATCTCTAATTTAGTAGCAAATAGTGGAGAGGTAGTACGAGTATTTGCTTGTGCCACTACACTCGCATACAATTTGACAAAGACGCGGTTGGATTTAATGACGAAACCTTTTCAGAATACGTTAATAACTATGAAGGATGATGTGACAGATGTAGAAAACTCATTCGAAAAGATGATTAAAATTTTAGAGCCAATCTGGGCCGAAGTAGAGGAAGCAGACTTTGATTCAATTCATCTTTTATCTCGTCGAGAAGATAAAAGTATGGGAGACTATGTACAAAAGGCATACTCGAAAAAATTTGAAGTCCGTTGCAAAAGGCAGCTTAATAGGGGGAAACAACGCTGCTTTGAAGCCTTTGCTAAAGCACGTTTAGAATGTGAGAACGAGTTTCCACGCATTGTACGGTTTTTGTTATGCTGGCCGTTTCAAGTCGATTTTATATGTGGTATGAATTTGTTAGGCAACCCGAAGGAACTTTGTAACCCTAGTCAAGTTCTTCCTAAAAACTTTGGGGAGAGCTATGCCCAGTTAGATGATACTCACCGACAATTACATAAAAACGGTTCCCGAATAGAGGTGAAATATAAAATAAAATCAGCAATATCGGAACCCGCACAGAGGTAATTGATTCTTTTTAATATAGATCCCTCCATACTGTATATTTCGGTATAATAGCGAAGAAGCGCAGAAAATTCGATATTTATGTGGGTTTTTGCACAGTATGTAGTTAACCACATGCTTTTTTAACAAAATATACTTAGTGGGGCATTCACATGGTATTAAGAACTTTTGAATCGCGGGAATATAAGCTGACCAACCGTCCTCCTTTGAGGAGGATTGTCCTCCTCAAACGTGATTTGCCCTCCTCAAAAATATTGTCCTTCTCTATCCTCCTTATGAGCAAAAATGTCCTCCTTGTCCTCCTTTTCAAGTTTTATAGCAGTAATAAAATTTTCAAAAAATTTCGTTCAGAATATTATTATTTTCTAATCGTACATATTCATTGGCTGCGTTTCTTTATACATTCCGGATAATCCCATTTCACAGCCGGAATAAACAGAATACGTTTGAAATGTACGTTAACATATCAACAGGAACGTTCTAAAGAATAAGTAAACAAAAAAGTTTATTCCAAACGTTCAGAATGAATAAAGAAATTCAGCCATTGTATTTAATAAGCGTTTACATTGTTCAAGTTTCAGTTAAATGATGTAAACGTTTGATTCAACTAATCGACTGTGGTTGGTTGGTTGGTTGGTTTAAGTGGATTGTCACTCAGGTGACAAGCAATTAGCAAGTTTGCCATTTTGATTCCACAACTCGTGCAACCTACAGCCATTTGGCGGCTTTAATAAATTTCAGTACGTCATACAGAGAGAGGCAGCTGCACTCTGAAATATTCTGCAGGAATGGTTTGCCGAGTGTCTTTAGCCTCATCCTTGCGAGGGCTGGACACTCGCACAGCAAGTGTTCGACAGTCTCTTTTGAGCCCGGGTCATCGCAGCTGCGGCAGAACCTATTGAAGGGCAGTCCTATCCTTTCGGCATGTACCCCAACGGGCCAGTGCGCTGTGCACACTGCAGTAAGTTTGTAGGAATTTGTTTTGCTCATTCCTAAGAGAGCTTTGGTTTTGAGTGGGTCGTAGGACACCCAGAACTGCCGGGCAGTTCTGTAGGATCCTGTGCAGTTCCACCTCTGCCTGGCCTTCGAATGATAAATTTCGGTAATTTTTGTCTTAATCTCCCCCAGGGCATGCAGTCTGATGGCGCTGTTAGCAGCTGAATTCTCGATGAAGATATCTATAGGTAATAAGTCAAGAAGGACGTTCAAAACGTCCTTCGGACAGGATCTCATTGCGCCTGTTACGCTAGCGGCTGCTGACCTTTGAATTCCGCCTAGCTTTTTAACTACGTAATCCTTAGTAAGGGCTGGCCGCCAGACCAGCGCCCCATAAGAGATTATGGGTCGGGCTATAGCTGTGTACATCCAGTGCACAATTCTTGGTTTCAAACCCCATCTGTTGCCCAACATTCTCTTGGCTGCAATGAGAGCCACCGTGGCCTTCCTAGCACGCTCCTCAATGTTTGGTTTCCAGTTAAGTTTGGGATCCAAAATAACTCCAAGGTATTTCACCTTCTTTGACAGATCCAATTCCGTTCCTCGGAACCTGGATTTATTAAAATTTGGTAATTTTGTTTTATTTGTGAAAATCATAAGGCCAGTTTTCTCCGGGTTTACGCTAAGAGAACAGCTTATGGCCCAGGAATCTACTATATTTAAAGTCCTTTCCATAATTTCACTTATAACCGAAGGAAAATGACCCGATACCAGTATAGGTAAATCATCGGCGTAAGCCAAAGCTTTGATTCTCTGAGAGTCCAGCTTTATCAGTAGTTTGTTTAAGACTATGAGCCAAAGTAACGGTGATAGCACTCCTCCCTGTGGGGTGCCTCTCACTGCATATACGGCCCTGCTTTGGTACCCCAATTCGGCATATATTACTTTGCTCCTTAGCAGAGACACTATCCAAGCCCGGACACAGTGATCAACCCCTGTTTCCATAAGTGCTTCACGGATGGAATCTACACTGACATTATTAAAGGCCCCCTCGATGTCTATAAAGGACGCCATTGTAAATTGTTTATAGTAGAGCGAACTCTCAATTGTACGTACCACTTCATGTAGGGCAGTCCCCGTTGACTTCCCTTTCAAGTACGCATGTTGAGAGCATGATAAATTGGACGTCTTGTCCCTAGCATACAGATCCAACAGCCTCTCAAACGTCTTGAGCACGAAGGACATTAGGCTTATTGGTCGGAAATCTTTAGCATTGTCATGGCCCCGTTTGCCCGCTTTAGGAATAAAAATTACCTTAATTTTCCTCCAGCTTAACGGAACGTGGTTCAGTATTAGGCACCCTCTAAAAATTGTTTCTAGGACTGGAATGACCATCTCAGAAGCGTTCTGAGCATGACTAGTAGTATTCCATCCATACCCGGTGATTTATAGGGTGAGAAGCTGAAGATAGCAAATTTTATCATTTCCCTCTCTAGTAGCTCCTCTAAGAGGTCCTCGGAGAGGGTTGGTATATGGTCTGGGGCATCGGTTTCCACTACATCCATTTTGCACCCTGGAAAATGTGTATTCAGAAGGATATCCAGCGACTCCCGAGCCGACTCGGTCCATGAATCATCTGACCTTTTTATATATGATGGCTGTGAGTGGGCACTCAAGGCAAGGATTTTGCTTAATCTCGCAGATTCCTTGGTATCCTCGATGGATTCGCAAAATTCTCTCCAGGACGCCTCCTTGGCGTCCCGTATCGCTTTTTGTATTTCTTTAGGTTCTCTCTGTATAGGTCCCATACCTTAATCCTGTAGCATTCGTTGAAGGATTTTCTTACTTGCTTCCGTAGCGCTGTAAGGTTCTCATTCCACCAAGGTGTGCGCGCTTTCTTGCCATACCTCAGCGGACAAGCTTTCTTAAGGGCCTTTCCGAAGGCCTTATTCAGGCTGTCCGCTTTGGCGTCCAGCTCGCCCCTTGTAGGAATGTCTTCAACTGGTAGTTTCTTCAATTCTTTTCCAATAACCTTTTGAAATAAGTCCCAATCTGTTTTACGAGGGTTTCTAAAGGGAGTGGGCGTATCCGCCGCAATATTTAGCTCAAAGAGTATTCGACGGTGGTCCGAGAGAGTCTCTTCCTCGGATAGTCTCCATTTATTGACCTTTAAGCTCCCCTCAGTCAGCAGAGTTAGGTCTAGGACCTCTTCCCAACCGCAAAAATCAGGGGTACTAGGAAATATGAAGGTGGGAGTACTACCTCTATTACAAATTCTAAGCTTAGAATCAATAATAAATTGAAATAGCGACTCACCTCTTTCGTTGGTTTCCGAGCTGCCCCATAATATATGTCTTGAATTGGCATCGCAGCCGAGTAACACTGGACTAGCTCCTGCTAGCCTTTGTAAAGTGACGACTTCCTGTGGCGGACACGGCCTGTCGTGCGCCATGTATACGGATGATATAAGACAGCTTTGTTTATTCATCAACTCCAAGTTGACGACTGTAGTATCCGGTGAGCTGAAATTGGAACATAAGAAAGCTTTAATATGTTGTTTAGCCAATACACACGCGCGGGGTTTACCTGATATGCTAGTGTAGAAGAGGTTATAGCGGGCGTCGGTGAGTCCCTTAACCTCTAGGGCCTTTACCCAAGGTTCCTGTATCAACGAGATGTCGATGTCTTCCTCCCTTAGGAAGACCAGGAGCTTGTCCGAGGCAGCCTTAGAGTGCCTAAGATTTGCCTGGACCACTTTCATCGACTTTCTCGGCATTAACTGGCCCTGTGCCTGCCAGCACAGGTAACTTTGAGGTTCATATCGCCCAACATCTGGTTGGCATCCTCGATATCAGCCTCTGGAATCGGCTCATTGGAGCAGAATATTTTTAGTTTCGCTGTTCTCACCCCGAAGAGCAGCTTGTTGTCATTTTTTGCAATGGCTCAATACTTTCTTCGTTAAGCCTCAGAAGGTACGAAGAACTCTGCACACCCTCTAGAGGCTTTTCTGTACGAATGACACTCATGGGTATTTCTGGATTCTGCCGTTGCAGGAAGCGGATCAACTTGTCGCTGTGCATAGCCATCTTCGGCAGCCAATTGCGGGCCCTGGGTTTCCTAGGTACCTCCTCGGCAGGGATTAGTTTGAACTTTAAACCCTCTCAGGCGTTGCCGAGCTCGGCTACGCACTTGCCGAGGATTTGCCTAGAGAACTCATCTCTACATTTGAAAATCCGGCAACCCCTCAGGGACTCACTGAAGTCAAATACTGGAATAGGGTTGTCCGGATTTTCAAACAGGTAGTCGCCCACCCGTTCAGAGAGTTTTGACTCGATCTCGACCCACCTCTCCTGACCGGGCTTACCGCTGCCTGTGGCTTCGTCCACTAGCGCGACCTGAAGGTGATTGCTGGCCACTTCACAGTACCGTCGTTTCGCCGCCGTTTCTTCTTGCTGGGGCGTGCTTTTTGTGTCCGCCCTTTTTCCAGCTGGTTCTGTTGTAGACTCCTCCTTAGGTCTACTTCGTTTAACTGCCACAGGCTTCTTGGTTGGTTTTGAAGTAAGGTACCTCCTGTAATCCTCCACCACCTCATTGCACCAGCGACTGTCTTCTTCATCCTTGGGGTGTACAGTACCGGCCGCTGCATTCTTGGCAATCTTGTCAACCCCGGCAGAGCCGGCATACCGTGGGAAGGCACTTATTCAACCGACCTTGCCCGGGCATCGGAGGGGACCGTTAGCGACCAGTTCTTTAAGCACTACTGGCCGTTCATCCATCGGCACGGGTACCTCAACACCACTGGCTTAAAGTGCTTTCCAGAGGAGGGAAAGGGGGGGAGTGGTCGGCAATATATAGGTGGGGTGATGGGTAAGGGGGGGGGGCGGTTAAAGGAATCGGTTGGGTTCGGAACGTCGGCGCGGGCGTCTACGCATGGGAGCTGCAGCCCACGGCCGCCACACGAACTACGGGTGAGCAGCCGCCGACTCCAGTCCTATACCCAGTACCCCTCTTGGTTCATGGTGCTGTGCCCGGCACACCAGTATGACTGACATAGCATCACTTAAGCCCCATCCCCAGCGGCAAGGAGACCGACATGATGAAGCTTTTAGCCTTATACAGTAATATTTTACCCTCTACAACATTGAAAGACAAGCTAACGACGCGTCTCTACAGGCTAAAATTATTGCCTGCCGTATGTCATTTTATTTGCCAGAAACATATGTATGTATAAGTTTTATCAATGGCAAAATTTGTGTATGGGGATTTTTTATCTTGATAAAAGATTTTGTAAGATGACATAAGATAAGTATGTTCGTTGCATTGAAGCGCAAATCTTCTTAAAATATTTTAGACATTGTGTTATTTCAAATCGAAGTATATAATCAAAAATAGCACAGGTTTTCCCCTTAAAAAACTAATTAGCTATTTGGGTATGTATAGGTATCATGCTACCAAAAATGTAATACAAATTTCGTGACGAAAATTTTTCAAGAATTTTTTTTTTAGAATTCTTCTTAGCATTTCCGTGCATTACTAGCGTTAACTTTGAAATAACATAAGTCCTTCTATTTACTTAGGCTCTTTATAAGTATTATTATTACTAATACGATTGGTTTTTAAGTAAAAATTCTATTCTAAATTAATTAACTTTTAGCTTTTCATGGAAATTGCAAAAAATTCTAACATGTAAGTACATGTCATCAGTAAATATAAATCTCGACGTGCTGGAAAATAACCAGGGATGTATTTTAATTTAACATACCTAGATTACGGCTGTCATAATCCTGTACCCATCGACTAAGACACTTATCATCCAAATCAAAAACGAAGATACAAGTGAATATGGTGCCAATATATTCCTTGCAACAACGTTGCCATTTTTCATCAGTACGCCAGTAATGCCGCTTTTATTACGTGCGTCGAACAGGCCCTGATTTATGATGATGGAACGCTCACATTCAGAATTTTTAATTATAAAAGAACAAATTTATCTTGACGGTGACGTAACTTGGAAAAAACGGCGCCTTTAACGTGGTCTTGAATGTTTGCCTAACCACCATTAGCGAATTTCCGCATATCCTACAACGCACTTTATGATAATTTTTGCCAATTTTTATATGCATAACCTGCAGATAATTTAGGTAGGCTGTCTTAAGTGAAGCCATTCTAAAAGACTCACCCAACAAGGACTGGCTGCATGCTTCCTAGAAAGGTGTTTCCTATTTACAATTTACGCGAATATACTTAAGTATATGTTATATTATTTAGCATTACAAATAAGATTCAATAGGCATTGAAAGTCTAAATACAACTATTAGATATGAACCTTAAATAAATTCCTTAAAGATGTATGATTTTTATAACTTAAGAAAAACTGTCAAAGAACTTCTTCAAACGGCGGCCTACAAAAGCCCTTCTGAAAGCTCTTTTTTGAGTAGAGAAAGCACAAGCCCTTCAAATTGAAATGAAGGAGAAAGGAATAACTTTAAGAAAGGCCTTTTGGATAATATTTTAGCCCTGATATTATCTACTGGGAAGTATTTAAGTATGTATAAGACCTCAGTCGTGTACCTGATCAGGAACTTGCACTTTTTCGGCATTCGCTGGAAAAAATAAGATTTTAACTAAATAAACTAAACAGAAAGAAGATATTCAATATGTTAGAAAAAACGGTTTGTTATCAGTTTTCGACTACTGATGACAGAAGGTTTAAACCTTTTTTTCTTAGCAAAAATCTACTAAAAATTAGAGGAGTGTCTGCATTGGCCTTCATTAAAAAATCAGGACAATTTAAGTGTGGACCAGTACACCAGGACAATTTGTCTAAATCAGGACAAATCCTGTAAAACCAGGACAAGTTAGGCAGCGCTAACCTAGATATTAAAAAATAACATAATTATTGGAACGGGGAAAAATTAGATTTCGCAGGCCTGTTTAATCCAATACAAGCAGCGTAGGCACTAATCGATTGATTTTTTAATCAATTAGTTAATTCGATTAAATACGATCCGATTACAGTTGATCATGGTTAACTGTAATCTGATTAAACAGTTAATCGTAACCGCGATTAAAAAAAATAATTTTTTGATATAAACCCTTAATTTGATTAAGTAGGTTTGGTGATAAATTAATTTAGGCTGGGATTTTCCTGTGCACACAAAGCCAATTAATCGGGTATGGCTAGTCGGGTTTCCTCATCAATCTGGTTTGGCGTGCATTTTCATTAAAATCTGTAGCAACAACGTTTTACAAACTAGGATTTTATACCCCTCTGCACATGTGCGCTGGGTTGTAAAAGTTCCCAGTTTATGTATTACTAATAAAAAAAATTATACATTTTTTTATATTATGTGCTTTTTATAAGCGTAAAACACAAAATAATTACTATAACTGGTGTTTGGTTTCAAATTCGGACAAACTCGACAACTTAATCAGATTTTCCTTTTAATTGGATTGACGATTAATGATTAAAATTAATTAATCATAACCGCAGCCA
Source organism: Rhagoletis pomonella (assembly GCF_013731165.1). Taxonomy (NCBI): domain Eukaryota; kingdom Metazoa; phylum Arthropoda; class Insecta; order Diptera; family Tephritidae; genus Rhagoletis; species Rhagoletis pomonella. Next base: position 112,476,676 of record NW_023458555.1, read on the forward strand.
GCGATTAACGATTAAACAAATGTAATCATTAATCGCTCAGTTGATTACGATTAATTAATTTTAATCGTCAATCGCGATTAACATTTTAATAATTAATTTTTAATCATTAATCAGATTAACATTTTGCCAACACTGAATACAAAACAGCTATTTACTTATTTTTATATTATTTATTTTTAAATATTTTCTTATAAAAATATAGTTCATTCTATAACAAACACCATACAAATTCACATTTAAAACTTTGTGCAAATATAAAAATTCAGCGAATTTTTCGCCAAAATTTTACACTTTTTATGGAGAATTTGTCCTCCTGGAATGCTAAAAAATTCTGGCCACCTTAGGGAATATCTTAGCTATGTGTTCAAATAGGAATTCAATGGTATAGAGCGGGATGCTTATAATAAATTTGTTCATATGAATAGTTATAGGGAGATAATATGCCTGTTCATGTAGTCAAAAGTTATCATAAACTATCTAGTTTTGGTGTCTAGTCCAGGTTGACCGAGCTTTGCCCGGAGTGCATATACTTTTTAAAGTTTTCAAGATTTGGGTAGCTTAAAAAAAATTGTCGAAAAAAATTGGACTTCGAAATCTGTTAAGTAAATTTCTTACTCCAAAATATTGGTGGCAACCCTATTCCGAAATACGCTGGAATGAATGGTACATATCTTGAGCGTATATGTACTGTGTGTACATTCAAAAAATGCTGATTGAAATTAACAAAATAAAAAATTTTTATTACATAGAAGCGTGGCAACCCCTATGGAAAATATTTTCTGATCAAAGTTCTTAACAATACCTTTAAATTAATATCCATATTGCGATGTTTTAGAAAAATTGTGTAGAATCGAAAATAACAGGCAACCTTACACTATTATACTAAGGGATAACATTTTGTATATAGAGAAAGCATTGTTTAAGAACCTTTTCTTGGTACCCATGTATAGTAATATTTTACCACTTTTTCTAAACAAAAATTAAATAAATACGTGATTCAAAATAGGAGGCAATCCTATTAAATCCTATTCCTATTTTTTCTTCGGAGATATGATCTGTCAAGGTTTGCATTTTTTCGTGATTCTGGCTAATCACGTACTTCTTCAAATACTTATATCTCGGGTCTGCTCATCGTAGAGACTTCATCTTAACGTCGTTTTAAAGCTAAGGAAACGGGCTTAACATTTTTATATGTAAGATGTTCAAGGTTATCGTAAAGCTAACTTAGCTATTAACAGTTGAACTTTTTGAAGTTGATTTCCATAGCGAGGACCAGTAAATTAGGGATTTAAAATTATACCATCGTAATCCTTGTTTAATTCTCTATAAAAAACATGTTTCAAAAAAATTTGCATTTTTTTTTTTAAATAATTTTTTTTTTTATGATAAGATGCTTTTTTTTGTGAGAGTCAACAAATTTTTGTAATTTGTTTACGAAAACTTATGATAAGATATATTTAGCAAGGCGTTAAACATCGGATTTTTGCAAGAATTAAGAAAAAGAATTTAAATTTTATTTAAGATTCCGATAGAATATCTATCCAGGTATAATATTTGTATGGCAAGATTTTTCTGTAAGGCGACAAACTCCTAGAAATGGGCGTGGCAATTGAAGGACTAAACTTAGCAAAACGCAGATTTTACTGCTGATTTCGGCACAATATCGCTTCATTAACTACATTTGTTTCACAACTTTTTCAATCGAAGAACATTCTAGAAATGGGCGTGGCTATATTAAAACCAAAGGTCAAAAACTTAGACTTTATTGTGGATTTCGTCAGAATATCTATATGGATTGAAAAAGTTGTGGAACAAATATTGTTAACAATATTCTACCGAAATCCGCAATAAAATCTGCGTTTTGCTAACTTTAATCCTGCAATTGCCACGCCCATTTCCAGCGGTTTTTCGCCTTAAAGAAAAATCTTGCCGTACAGATATTATATCTGAATAGGTATCTTATTGGAATCCGCAATAAAATTTTACTTTTTGCAAAAATCCGATGTTTAACACCTTACTAAATATATCCCAACATAAGTTTTCGAAAACAAATTACAACAAATTGTTGATTGTCACAAAATAAAATATCTCGTAAAAAAAAATTTTTATAAAAATAGTTCTTGAAAAACGTAAATTTTTTTGAACCACGTTTTTTATAAAGAATTAACCAAGGAATACGATGGTATAACTTTAAATCCCTAATTTAGTGGCCTTCACTATGCAAATCAACTAGGGCTGTGCGATTATTCGATTACTCGAGCAAGTTGGTTAATCAATTATTCGGTTAATCAATTACTCGAGTAATCAAGATTTTGATTACTCAAAACGATGATTAATCGAGTTGCTTGAAATATGATTACTCAAAAAAAAATAATTTTGCTCGTTAAAAGAGTTTGCTTTGGAAAATGCCTATTTCCTTTTTTACATTCTGTATATGAAAAAAATGTTTCGTTTTAATTTTTGAAAACAGAAACGTTGCTTTCATGATACAATAATTTTTAGAAGGTAGTTTCACTTCAAAATTTTTGACATAAACCGTGTCTGTGACAAACACGCAATGTGGCCACTGCTACGATATAGAACTTGGGGATTATCGCTTTTTATTTTAGATATTTTTTAACAGAACATGTAAAGATTTATATGTTTCATAACTGATCACTTAATTTTTAATATAAATATACGTATTTTATACATACATTTTTGCCACTGCTAATCACATGAATAAAAATCATAAAAATGAAAATATAACAGCATTATTTCTTGTTTATAATGGATTAGATCCATCGCACACCACGGACTTTATCGGCCGCCAATTTAGATGTGCTCGCTAGTTTTTCCATTGCACCACAACTTATTGGTCAGAGCGATTAAGCTGGTGTAATGTGCGCACCTCCATACATCTTCATGTACATATTTCAAGCGAGCCCTATCATTTAAATAGGCGGCCGATAAAGTCTGTGACGTGTGGTGGCTCTTATAGCTGTGTCCTTACATCTATTCCGTGTGTTGCAATATCCACGAAAGCAGCAGTTAATTTTTTATGAAGAAAATTATTACAAAATATTCGAAAATTTCTCTACTTATATGTTTGGCTTTTCTTTGTTTTATTTTTCCAACGTCAAAAGCTGGATTTTTTTTTTGAAAAAGTTGGTACAACAAAAAATACGAAACACGTTTTCTGTCAGATTGCTAACATGGCGGATAAGAAGAAGAAGTGAAACTACCTTCTAAAAATTATTGTATCATGGTTGCTTTCAAAGTATCAAGGAACTTTAACTACTTTATACATATGAAAAGAGTTGAAATGTTGATTACTCATTTTACTCGAAATGTTGATTAATTATAAAGCAAATTACTCAAATATTTTTTTTTGGTTAATCAAAAATCTTGATTACTCGAGTAACTGAGCTTTCGAGTAATCATAATTTCCAATTAATCGAATAATTGAGTTATTTACTTTATGATTAATTAAAATTTTGAGTAATCAATTAATCGCACAGCCCTAAAATCAACTTAAAAAAGTTTAACTGTTAATAGGTAAGTTAGCTTTAGGATAACCTTGACCATCTTATATATAGAAATGTTAAGCCCGTTTCTTTAGCTTTAAAACGACGTTAAGAAGAAGTCTCTACGATGAGATTTAACGATTTGAACAGTATATTTTTAGTCAGAATCACGAAAAAATGCAACCTTTGACCAATCATGTTTCCGAAGAAAAAAAATAAAAAAAATTCTTAGAACACGTGTTAGCTTATTTCATGTAAAGAACCCATGATTCAATAATAGAAAGGTTTTGTAATAAAACAGTCTTCTCGCTCCCACACGTAAAATCGGCTCCTTTACTTGTGCAGAATGTTGCTTACTCTATAGTTTCTAGTGATCTTAGTAGTAAAACGAAAAATTCTTCATACTAAATATTCGTTGGCGTCACCTTCGTTTGCGTAATTTTCTAGAACAAGTGTAGAATAGCGACCGTTTAGCTATAAAATAACCAAAAATGCCGATTGATAGAACTTTTTTCGCTGATTTCAACGATTCCAAATTTATTTGGCGCGAGCAAAAATAAAGAAGATATAAAAGGTTTATTTGTATTTTTTATTATCAGTAAATTGTTGAAACCCAAAAGTAGATCATGATAAAATATGTAATATCGAATTAAAGATAATAACTTGTACTTTCTAAATAATATAAATTTCTTTACCATTAATTATGCAGTTTTTTTCAAAAAAGATTATTTCATGAAAAAATAACATTTGTTCGTTTTTTAGTGGTTTTGGTTTAAAAATACAAAAAGCTATAAATTATGTACATCAGCTGAAGAACAAATTAATTACCTTTATGGTGACGTCATTAGTTTTTTAATCGGTTATAAAGTTCATAAGATATTTAGGGCCGGTTACTCAATGTCTGGAGGGTTTAGTCCGGAGTGTTTTTTTCCTGTAAGTTCATGAAAAGTGCCAAACGATCAGCTGATTTGCATGTGCAAGCAAAAAAAAGGCGGTGAAAGCAAAGAATTTTTTATTTGTAAAAAAATGGAAGTAAACAACGAAATGTTTGAATTAGGGCTGTGCGATTAATTGATTACTCAAAATTTTAATTAATCATAAAGTAAATAACTCAATTATCCGATTAATTGGAAATTATGATTACTCAAAAGTTCAGTTACTCGAGTAATCAAGATTTTTGATTAACCAAAAATAAAAATATTTGAGTAATTTGCTTTATGATTAATCAACATTTCGAGTAAAATGAGTAATCAACATTTAAACTCTTTACATATGTATAAAGTAGTTAAAGTTCCTTGATACTTTGAGAACAAAGTTTCTGTTTTCAAAAATTAAAACGAAAAATTTTTTCATATACAGAATGTAAAAAGAAAATAAGCATTTTCCAAAGTAAACTCTTTTAACGAGCAAATGTATTTTTTTGAGTAATCATATTCCAAGTAACTCGATTAATCATTGTTTTGAGTAATCAAAATCTTGATTACTCGAGTAATTGATTAACCGAATAATTGATTAACCAACTTGCTCGAGTAATCGAATAATTGCACAGCCCTAGTTTGAATATGTATAGATTTTAATAATTATTTAGTGATATTTCAGCCAAATCAGTGCTGTACAAATGACATGTAAACAAACAGGAAATAATGCTGTTTGCGTTCCCGTTTGACAGTTCCACAGGTTTTAGTCCGAAGTTCAAAGGAACAGACTAATTAATATTTAAAATAACTAAAAACTGAACTTTAACCTTCTAGAGCCTCTTCATTTTTTACTTGCGCCAAATCACTTTGGCATGGTTGAAATGAGCATAAAAAGTTCTATTGATCTGCATATTTCGTTTTTGCGTAGCTGAACGGTCGGTATTCTAGATTTGTTCCCGGAAATGACGAATAACTTAAATCAAAAATGCATATTTTTATGTATTGTGTAGTATTTCCATTAAAACACCAAATATACTGCAAATTCGGATAGAATTAATAATACACATTTTACTTCTAATTGTATACCTTGCGTACTTTTTGTAGTACCATTCTACTACCGTTTTCGCAAAATTCGATCACATTCTTCCCCTTACTCCTACTTCCAAAATACAAATCTAGATAAAGGAGTGTCAAATTTTAGCTGTCACAAATTACACAACCTTGTATTATGGAATCATGTATAGAACCCATAAAGAAATTTGAAGCGAATCGGAGACAGGACATAATTTTTTTTTCAAATTGTTGTTGCTTTTCCACAATAGTTTTTCCTTAAAAACGGCCTCAAGCTTAATAAAAATTGTTGAATATAATTGTTATAAAGCCATAAATAACAAAAACAAAGAAATCCGCCCGACTTAAAAAAAATGGCCGTTATACAAGAATTGCTCGTTTAATATTAAAAGATGTATCCAAACAACTTGTAAAGTGGGGAAATTGAGAGAGAAAAATGACAGTTATCTAAGAGGGGAAGTTGCGAATTTTTTCTGGACAAATTTTTGCTAGTAAAACCTTGCATGCGAGAAAACAGCTCATCGCATGTTGTTGGGTGCAATTGAAACGTATAAGGAAATTATTTATGGGGTTTTATCATATATGTAATACTTCTATATTGGCAATAAGCTAACTTCTCAATGTGTAAGCATTCCGAAATCAAAGCGAGACAGTCTAGTACCATTTTTGTCAATGTATTGTGTACTTGGGTGCCGTTTTTGTATATGTGTTGTGTACATGTTTATTTATAAACGTATGTGTTCCTTTTCTTTCGTGCGTGTTTATTGATATATCTGTACTGTAGTGTTTTCGGACGGTACTAGCTCTTACTGCCAATATAGGAGTATTACATATATGGTTTTTATAGTTCAAATTGACAAAATAAAGCTATTTAAATATAAAATATGACATGAAATACAGTTTTATAGGGAAATTGCTACGAATAAAGTACAAGTTTTTCAGATGTTTATGAAACCTGCAAATTATTTATGGTTTTGCGTTCACGTGCTTTTTGGAATTTTTCTCTATGACAGCAAATTCTCAGAAATTAAGTTACTGGAGAGTTGCGGGTTAGTTACTGGATAATTTTTAACCGACTTCCAAAAAAGGATGAGGTTATCAGTTCGTCGGAATATTTTTTTTTTTTTATGTATGTATGTTACCGCATAACTTTGGACCACGTCAACCGATGTCGATAATTCTCAGAGGTGGTCACATACTAATCTGGTTAAGATCCGATCAGTGGATCATGAGATATATATATATAAGGGCTGTGCGATTATTCGATTACTCGAGCAAGTTGGTTAATCAGTTATTCGGTTAATCAATTACTCGAGTAATCAAGATTTTGATTACTCAAAACGATGATTAATCGAGTTACTTGAAATATGATTACTCAAAAAAATTAATTTTGCTCGTTAAAAGAGTTTGCTTTGGAAAATGCTTATTTTCTTTTTTATATTCTGAATTTAGTTTTTGAAAACAGAAACTTTTTTTCAAAGTATCAAGGAACTTCAACTGCTTTATATGTATGTATGTAAAGAGTACTTTGAAATGTTGATTACTCATTTTATTCATAATGTTGATTAATCATAAAGCAAATTACTCAACTATTTTTGTTTTTGGTTAATCAAAATCTTGATTACTCGAGTAACTGAACTTTTGAGTAATCATAATTTCCAATTAATCGAATAATTGAGTTATTTACATCATGATTAATTAAAATTTTGAATAATCAATTAATCGCACAGCCCTAATATATATATATATTTTTTTATATGAGAGTTGAAGTCGGTTTTTTTTTGCTAAAAATTACTTGTTATATGTACAAAACTAATGTTAACATACTGTTGTTAGGGATGAAAAGATAACAGGCAGGTATCGATACTTTTACTTGGAAGTAGTATCGAAAGAAAGTATCGACACCTGAAAAATATCAGAACTTGGATACCGACACCTACTCATATCGATACTGTTACGATTATCATTGAAACCTCGTCCGTAGTTCCAAAAGCTTTCGGTTCGTATCGCTGGATTGTTAAATAAAGGCTAACGATAACCAAATTGTAGTACAATTAACTTTATTGTACAACAAACGACTTACAATATTCGCTGATACAGTAAAAACACTTTACAATACTTGTTAAAGCAATAACAACGCTTTACTAAACTTGTTAACACAATTAAACTTATAGCTTGCTTATTCGCAACTCACTTCTCTGCTCACTTTACTTGTAGCTTGCTGACTTGTAACTAACTCACTTCGCTGTGGCGGCGCCCTTATATACCTGCGCTCTCACTTATGGCAACTCTAGAACGTTCTGAAGTTCATCGCTCATTCTCTTTCTCTTTGTGGAGCATTCTACGTCATTCCTCGAACATTCTGCCTATTTCTCGTTGTTCGCTTTGTGTTGCCGCAGTATTCGCCACAATACTTTTGGCTATGAAGGTATTCCTTATGAACCAAATAAGTTAAATTTTGTGTTTCTTATGTCGTAAGTTAACTATTATTTGGGAATCCTAAACTCTACACCATATGTTTAATGATGAATAGTATTTAACACAGACAATTGATTGGAAATGATAACACGAATCTCGTTTAAGAAAAAAAAATTGCTTGTAAAATATTTCTGAGAATATATTTTTTGTTGTACTTCCCCCGAATAGAAGTTTTAAAAGTTTTCAGTGCATTGAAAAGGTTAGTTTCAAAAATGTCTTTTTATTACCCCACCTGGTAGAATTCCACATACAATTGTTAGTGTGAAGAGTATAGAAACAATATGATGCGGATGATATTTTACTAAAAGAAATTCTAAAAAGCATCAGACTAGATGCGAAGATGTCATATACATTTTCTGGAATATTTCAGTTTGTTCCAAAATTTTTTTTAATCAACTGTTTGTACCCTACTCTTTTCACTTTTTGTTTATTTTCTTCAATAACAGAGCTAGACTACCACTACTTTTATTATTTTCCGCTAGTCCTTTCCCCGTACATATTTCCTAGCAATTTTCTCGCATGCTAATTAGCGTTGCCACGGGCTTTAAAAAAAAGTAATAGTTGTCAGGCAGAACAAGTATCAAAAGCAAACAGAACTGTTATTTTTTTAAGTTTTATTTGAAAAACAAATAATAAATAAAATATTATAATTAAATCCATAGCTGTTAAAAAAAATTTATATTACTTGCTTTGACAAAAACAAAGAATCTGTATGCTTGAGACTACGCTACGCTACGAAAAACGAAAAATCCACATGCTGCAACCCTTGCGGAAACATGAGCAGCATTGCCAGCTATCAGTTGTTTTTCGAAGAAGCTGAATGAAGGAAAACAAAGTGGAAAGGAATTTAAAAAAAACACTCATCATGTGCTTGTTTATTGCAAAATTGGTTAATTTTACGTATTTTGAGGAAAATTATGGATTCTGATGTATTTGCAATTATAGCAGCAGAGTAAGCGGGCGCTATGGCAATGGATTCACAAAGGTATGCCGAGCTGTCGGGCATAGTAACCATGGGCGCATCTATGTCAGCTTCTGGTTGAATTGTTGAACCACAAGCTAGAACTCTTCCTATGTCTGAAACTCTGGTTCTCAATCCAGTTAATGCAATAACAGCTTCTTCCAAGCCATTGAAAACATGCACTTTGTTAGGACCACCACCTGTTGCGCTTGCTTCTGCCTTCGGCCGCGCTTAGGGATTATAACCCTTACTAAGTAGAATTCTCCTTTCTGTGTTGCGGGGAAGAGGGGCTTCCGCATGTCAAAGGTATACAACATTTCTTGTGTATATCACTCCGGCTACGCCGTCCACAGTATTTTTGCGCAGAACCCACGTCGAAATTCCCAAAAAAGTGCATAGTGCAAACCGAGTTTATTAATAAACTAGTGGTAGGAAATTTGAAACATTTATCTTAAATAAAATGTGAATCCGTTGATTGCATGTGCATGTTAAAGTTTTTGGATTCGGGTTATGCGTTTGGACACAACAACCGAAAATCGTTGTACATTAACTAAACCGGACCCAAGTTTCTCGATAAGGGGCAACAAATATTCTTTTTTGCTCGTTTATATAAAGCAGTGGATAAAAATATACGTATATGCGAAAGGCAAATTTATCTGTTTAAATGAACACCACCAATATTTCTTGCTACAGTCCGACCGATTCCAATTTTTTTTCAGGTACCGATGCCGATGCCGATTAATCGGCTTATGGTAGGGCTGCCAAACGTCCCGGTTTTCCCGGAAATGTCCCGGTTTTAGACTATTTGTCCCGGTGTCCCGGTCCAACCTTAAAATGTCCCGGGTTTCGTTTTAGTGTCTCGGTTTTTGATTTGATTGCACAAATTTGAATAAAAGTTCAAAAATCACTTCAATAAGAGAAAAAACGCATTGTAATATTAAGAAAAATTTTATGAATTTACTGGGGGAAATAACGCATATTAAACATGAATATTTTTTATTTGATTATCGTTTTAAAATGTTCGTATTTAAAAACAATACTTTCATACCACGAACACGTGGTGTTGAATCAAACTAAAAATTTGAATGCACATTTACATGTCTGACTGTAGCTGAGTGCGCGAAGATGCTTGCCACAATTTGCTAATTTCCAGAGGGTCAAGGTTCAATTCCCATTACAACCAGCATGGAATTTAAATGTTTTTTTAACTTAATTATGAAAAAGCAATCGGTAATTGCAAATCGCTTCAATTTAATATGGGCGTATTTGAATTGAATATTTCTATACTAAATAGTAAAATCTGTATACTTAAATTTATTACGAGTTGGGTTGGTGCTCTTTGATATGCGTATATTTTTAATTTAGCACGCTTTTTTAATTCTAAACTTCTTTCTCTCAGTGCACCGGTTTAATTTGTGAAATAGTTACATTTCGAGATAGTTGAACTTTGCACAAGCAATAGTTGATGATTAGTATATGTACCTAAATACGTTCAAAATGACGTGCACAGAGTTTTACAATTATATTAAGCAAAAGGCAAAAGTTTCACAGCAACGAAAAATATTACTGATATTTTAATGTTATCTTGTACTTAAATTTTTTTTCTTTCATGAAACCTAGACTTATAAGTACGTACATTGCCGTACAAAATTATTGGCTCGGAGGCTCTTTCATCAGATCACAATTTCTAATCAGATCTTTTAGAAAAATTTTGAAAATGTAGATTTTGAGCCAATTAATAAAGTGCAAGTCTGAAGTTGCCAACAAATTTCGTTGATTTTTAGCATTTATTTTTTTTTTGCTGACAGTGTCTTCCATATAAAAAGAATTATCGAACATAGTTTGTATGGAAGAAACTCTCAGTAAAAACAATACCAAAAATCAATTAAAACTTCATTTTAAAAATTTGTATAAAAAGTCTGATTAGAATGTTGCAAATTTGTTGAATTTTCCCGAGTTTAGAACAAAGTTTAAGAGGCCCTCCCTAAAGTGTCCCGGTTTGGCAACAGAGATATCTGGCAGCCCTAGCTTATGGGGAAAGAATCAGCCGATGCCGATTCCATAAAAAATTACAAATAAATGTATTAATTCATAAAATCAGTTCACTTCACGGAGTTAAAAAAAACAAAAGAAAAGAAATAATTGAATTAATTGGCTTGTTATGCAACATTACATATACATGTATGTACATAAGTTATATACTCTCATTAAAACACTCAATGTGAGTCATAGTTTATCTACTTATCGTTTTATTCTCATCACTCATAATTTATCCGAACGTACAAAAAACTCAATTACTATTATTAAGCAAGAGCCCTAGTCGCTAGTCCTCAGCTAGTGTTAAAGTTAGTCGTTATTAAGGTGTAAAACCTGTACTTCGTTTTTGTTAACATTTTGCCGATTTTATATGTTTGAGTAACATAGCCAAATAATTAAAACTAAATAAATGGAATTATGTATTAAACATAGTTATACCAAAACCCGATCGACTTTTTTCCTTTAATTATTTAAAACAAAGGGAATAATATATAACAAAGGATTTACTTTTAACTACACAAAGTTATGTAAATCTATTTCTGGCGACGAGGATAAAAAACACCAACAAACGTAGTAAAACATTATGACGGCTAAAAACCTAGAAGAAATTGAAACAAAAATCTGAAAAAATAGCAAAATTCGGCGTTAAATTATATATGTCAACTTGTGTAATTGTTAAAGACTTCGAAAAATTGTGCAAATGCGTTAAAACCTCGGCAAAAGTGAGAGATCAAAAAAAGAAATTTTAAAAGTCAACACTGAAATTTTGTGCAAAACGAAAGACAATTAAAAGTATTAAAAACAGTACAAGTGATCTAAAAAATTTAAAAAAAGTGACAAATAAGAACAAAAATTGCTGAAAAGTTTATTAGACTTAAACCTGCAAAATTCCAACCCGCTATAACTGTTAAAAAAATTATATGTATATGCAAAAGAATATAAAAAATTCTGAGAAAAGAAAAATACAGCAACAAAAAATTGCCTAAAAAGTGCACTTGTCTTCAATTCGCAAAACTTTAACCCGTTATAGCGGCTTATTTCAACAACTAACATAAGCAAAAGAAAATTAGAAGAGCGAGAAATATGTATGTAAGTGTTATATCAAAGTGGGTACAGATTTGGCGTTAACGCTGCTAAACATTTGCGCGTAAAGGTTCCTAAACAATACTTCGTTACCGACAATGAACAAGTAGTTTAACTCAATGTTGCTTAAAAATGTAAACTTGTTGCGTGAATGTAAATGTTGCCGTGCGTTTAAGAACATCCATATGTATACATACATTGTTGATACATATCACAAAATGGTCAACAAAATTAGTTGCAACAAAGCATATAAAACTTTTGTGAAAAAAATAAATTCAGTCCGGCCAAACTCATAAAAAAAAAAAAAAAAAAAATTATTGGAAATAAAACTGAATATTAAAATAAATAAATACAACAAGAGAATTACAACAAAACAAAATGGCACTGACGTTAGCAGAGGCGTTAAGAGAAGCACGCAGCATTCCATTTTTTCGACGGGCAAAGTGAGTACACCATCACACACTATTTAAGAGACGTCACAACAATTTTATCGCTGACAAACGTACAAGAACAACAAATTATATCCAAGGTTTTGTGCAACAAGTTGAAAGGCCGCGCATTACATGTCATACAACAACTCAACGAACCAAGTTTCGACGACATATTAACTAAACTGAAGGAAGAATTTGGAGTCAAATCAACATTTTTAAGCCTAAGAAACGACGCAATGAATGTTAGAGCCTTAAACATTGAAGATTTGCACAATAAGTTAGGAACTGTTTTACAAACTATGAATACCAAATATATTTTAGAAGGTGCAAATGATCCTTTGTATACACCACTTAATAATTCCAAATTAATTTTTGATGTTTATTACAATTCCTGCCTTTTAATGTTAAAACTTTGTTGTTACAAAATAATATAGATAACTTGGAAACTGCGTTCACTTACTATTTACAAAATAATATGTTGAACGATATTAATATACACAGCGGTACATTGAAGGTTGATACTCACTTTAAAAATAGTAAGCATAATCGTAATTTCCTCAATAATTCCAGTGCATTCCTTCACAAAAGAAATATAAATGAAAATGATGAAAACGGTGTAAATTTTTATAGGTATAACTCAAAAAATTCAACTAACTTTAATACAGATTACAAAAATCGTAACAACTATCACAGAAATTTTGAAAATAAAAACTTTTATGAAAATATTAACAGCGACTTTACTAAAAATAATAACAGAAATAACTATGACAGAGACAATGCCAGTGGGAATGTTCGGGGTGGATCGAGTCGTCAGAGAAACTTCAGATATGCAAACGATTCTGGAAGGTTTTCTAACAATGTAAGATACAATAGGCAGTCCCATGTTGTTCCAATGGAAGTAGACAACATCGAAAATTTTCAGCTTTCTCCTCATCGACCGACTTACCCCTGATAGATTTAACAGTCGAAGGTATTGCAATAAGATGTCTAGTCGATACCGGATCGGCTACCACGTTAGGCGACATTAAAATGTTTGGAAATTTTCGTGGCCGTAGAGCATTAGAAAAACCAATCCTTATAAAAACACTTTTTGCATCCGAACTCATATCAGAAGAAGTCATTGTAAATACTCCTGCGGAATTCGAGAGGGAAAACGAAACAATGTCTATTAAACTATTAAATTTAAAAAACAAGCCATTCCATTGCATACTCGGACTAAATATTCTTTCCCCCCTAAACTTTCTAATTGACTTTTCACAACAAGTAGTACATGTCAACAACAAGTTAATTCCGTTTGCTAATAATAAAGCTGCAAGTTATGTTTCTAATAACGATAAATTTTATGCCTTTTGTTCTCAAACTGACACATATCCTGACAACTATTCATTAGATAAAAGCAATTTCAAGATAGATCCATTAATTAGCACTGATTTGAATACCGAAGAACGACGGCTATTAAAATTATTTATATTAAAATACAAAAACATGTTTTTCCAAGAAGGCCAATACCTACCTGCTTTAGAATCTGTTAAACACCAAATCATAACGAAGCCTCATGCTCCTATATACAGTAGAAACTATCGATATCCATATGCACTGGAAGAAGAAATAAATTCCCAGCTGAAGTGTATGTTAGATAACGGTATAATTAGGCCAAGCAAATCTCCTTACAACTCCCCCTTGTGGATCGTGGAGAAAAAATCGAGTTGTGCTAACAAAAAGAAATGGCGTCTGGTAATAGATTATAGAAAATTAAATACCCTTACTATTGACGACAAATTCCCATTGCCAAATATAGAGTCACTCTTTGAAAAGCTAGGGCGAGCACAATATTTCTCCACAATTGACCTTGCAAAAGGATTTCACCAAATTTTGATGGACGAAAGTGACATAGAAAAAAACAGCCTTTTCTGGACCAAATGGACATTACGAATTTACGCGCATGCCATTTGGTTTAAAAAACGCACCTGCTACCTTCCAGCGCATGATGAATACGATTTTGAGTGATTATATTAATAAAATATGCATAATTTATATGGATGACATACTAATATTTTCTACATCTATCACTGAGCATTTTGAGAGTCTAACTAAGATATTTAATCGCTTGTCCGAAAACAATTTAAAAATACAGTACGATAAATGCAAATTCCTATCAAAGCACACAGAATTTCTTGGACATATTATTACACCCGAGGGAATCAAACCAAACCCCGAAAAAATACAGGCCATACAAAAAATAAAATTACCGCGGACTGTAAAAGAAATTCAATCCTTCCTTGGACTGACGGGATACTACCGGAAGTTTATTAGAAATTATTCTGTGATAGCTGCCCCCCATAATCAAATATTTGAGGAAAAATGAAAAAATTAATCTAAGGGACAAGGAATATATCGGGGCGTTTGACAAGTTAAAACTTATAATGACATCACCCCCGCTACTAGCATTCCCAGATTTTTTTAAAAAATTTGCTGTGACAACAGATGCCAGTAATGTCGCGATAGGCGCTGTCTTAAGTCAAAATAACAAGCCAATTTGCTTCGCTAGTCGCACATTAAATGGATCCGAAAAGCGTTACCATACGCTGGAAAAAGAGCTGTTAGCAATAGTATGGGCGGTGCGGAACTTCAGACCTTATTTATTCGGACGCGCATTTGTCATACAAACTGATCATCAACCCTTGAAATGGCTGTATTCCATGAAGGATCCAAGCGCCCGCATTTTAAGGTGGAAAACATTGCTTAGCGAATACGAATTTGAAGTTGAATACATCAAAGGCAAGGAAAATAATGTCGCTGACTTTCTAAGTCGACAAAAAGATATTGATTCAGTAGAAAACGAAGAAAACTATGACATTAAGTCTTTGTTTGAGAATTCGATAGAAACGGTGCATTCAGCACAGAGCTGGGTAAATGCAATTACATTACAATTACAATTACATTCCTCAGTAACTGTAATTAGGATTCAATTCCTTTAGTTCACAGCAAAGGAATCGATTACTTTTTCAATTCCTTGAAGTAATTTCAAGTGGAATTGTTTTTTTCTTTAATTCCATTACAAGGAATTTCATATTGTAATTGGAATAAATTACGTGCTAGTAATGTAATTTCTTTTATTTCAATTCCTTTGAAAGGAATTGAAATTGTAATTTTTTTTCCAATTCCTTTGAAAGGAATTGAAAATGTAATTGATTTTTTTTCCAATTCCATTCCTCAAAGTAATTTAAAAAGTAATCGAAAAATGTATAAAAAAAAAATTTTTTACTGTTGAATTGCAATAGCTTTGTTAAATTTCTTGGTTGCTAACTGCCTTGAATAAACAACTTAACCCTAAGTGGTATTACTAATTGGACTTTAAGAAAACTGAATAGCTTAACCTGTAGCTGTTCAGTTTATAGGGTAACGGTTCAATTTTCCAGATCCTACCGCGAACGCGCTTCACGGCAGATGAGACCCATAAATGTTGCTGCCTTGGGCACTGCTGTTCTCTTGGACTAATCCCTGCGTATCTATAAAAATGCACAGAGTTAATTGTGTATATTATGGTACCCTTAATTCTACCCAAAATGGCGTGCCTTCTGGGGCCTTTGAAGTACTCTTACTGGTATCCTGCGTTAAAAATGAGGATAGAGTCCGCTTGAATTACGAGCCCTGTGGGACTGGAGATCCTACCTCCTAAGAGTTTTATAAACAAATTTCATTGCTATGGCTTAATTTTGATGATAACACTGTAACGACGCTAAAATTACACAAAAAACGCCGAGAGACGTAAAATGAATTTTAAGTAGTATGTTACAGATCTGTATACCGCTTTTTTTAGATAAGGTCATTTAGTGAAGTTATTTTCATTTTAAGTTTTCATTGCGAATGAAAAAAGTTCAAACTTTAACATGGTCATACGGTCATGTACGATATGGCGTATGGGTAACTTTATTTCCTGCTAGTATTTCATATAAAAAATTATTGCACTTTCAATTAACCCTTGCAAACTTGTTTATTTATCCATCGATTTTCATCGGTAGTAGTGTTTTAAGCCGCAAAACAAGCAGATATTGGCTAGTCTATACTAATATATATTTTAAAAGGCGTTTTTTTCTGTTCGCAAAGCTCGAGAAAGGCCGTACCGATTTTTTTGAAATTTCGGAATCTACTGCAGACTTTCCAAGGATGGTTATAGGCAAAAAAAAGGTTTCGATATAGAAAGGGGGCGTGGCACCTCCCATACAAACCGAATTTTTCAAACTGCATATATTTGTGGTAGAGGACTAGAACTGGGTATGGTGATATATACATACATATATAAGACCAATTCCATACTCATGGAGAAAAATTTGCATGGTTGGAGAATGGGGCGTGGCACCTCCCATACAAACCGAACTTTTCATATTGCATATTTCTGGAAGTGTTCATGGTAGACTGTAAGCCTTTTTAAATCTCTTTATTTTGACACCCACATGCCAACATTTAATTTATTTTATCAATTTAACTGAGTTACAATTTCCAAACAGGTGGCAGCCCCCCTCAAAAATATTTCCAACAGTTATTTTTCTTAAACCTCTTTAATTTGATACCCATATTGTAATATTTTATTTATTTTATCAATATAATTTAGTTAAATTTTCAAACAGATGGCAACCGTCCTCAAACATATTTTCGGCAGTAAGCCTTCTTAAAGCTCTTTAGTTTGACACCCACACGGCAATATTTCACTTTTTTTTTAACAATTTGACTGAGTTTAAATTTTCAAATAGGTGGCAACCCTCGTCAGAAATACTTCCCGCAGTTATATTTCTTAAACCTCTTTAACTTGATACCCATATTGTAATAATTCATTAATTTTATCAATTTAATTGGGTTTAACAATTTTAAAATAGGTGGCAACCCTCCAAATTTTAGCGATATCATTGGTTCTGGTATTATACCGAATAATAAAAAAAAATTATTCAAATCGGTTCAGCCGTTCTCGAGTTTTGATGACCGTGACCTACGAACACAACACTTTTATATATATAGATATACATAGAAGATGTCCAATGTGTGCTTTCGATTTTAATCATTGACCACAACAAAAATTCCACATTGTACATTCGTGAATGAACTTTCAGTTTCTCGATTACTTTTACAATTCCTTTGAGTAATTGAAAAAACTAAAGTACTCTTGCAATTCCAGGTAATGGAAGTGAAAAAAAAAATCAATTACATTTTCAATTCCTTTCAAAGGAATTGGAAAAAAAAATACATTACTAGCACGTAATTTATTCCAATTACAATATGAAGTTCCTTGTAATGGAATTAAAGAAAAAACCAATTACATTTGAAATTACTTCAAGGAATTGAAAAAGTAATCGATTCCTTTGCTGTGGACTGAAGGAATTGATTCCTAATTACGATTCCTTGTAATCTGTAATTGGGAGTAATTTAATTCCTAAAGGAATCATTACGACCCAGCTCTGATTCAGCATCGGAAAATTTAAATAATCATTTCCTTATCTCTGAATCAATAGTAAACAAGTATTCAACTCAAATACGGCTAGTGAAAAATAAAACAGTCGAAAGCGAAATACTATACAACAAATACCAAATAGTTTATATAGCCCAAGCAGATTTACACAAGAATACTTACCTTACGGATCTATTTAGAAAATATGTAAAGAAAGGAACAATAGGAATTCATTCAGAGTTACCTAATAATCTATACAATATTGTTCAAGAAAAATTAATAAGCTTATTTTCGAATGACAGTAAAATTAAATTTACTAAGTGTTATTACAAGGCGTTAGACATGAGAACGGAGGAAGAAGTTTTAGAGGTAGTGGAAAAAATTCATACCGAAGGAAATCATAGGGGAGTGTTAGAAAATTACGAGCAAATTAAATCTAATTATTTTTATCCGAATCTTAAAAAGGTGATCAATAGATTTATTAATACATGCGATGTGTGCAACGAGAACAAATACGCGAGAAAACCGTTGAAAAAACTGTTTAATTACACGGAAACTCCTAGTGGTCCGAACGAAATAGTACACGCTGACGTTTTCTATTGTTTTCGCACATGCTTTCTGACGACTATCGACAGGTTCACCAAACTAGCTTCCG
>NW_023458555.1:112515254-112550180 GCF_013731165.1 Rhagoletis pomonella
TAGGTTACAGCGCTAAACAAAAGGAAAAGTTAGAAAAAATAGCAATGTGGTTTGAAGGAAACATGAAGCCATAAAATGCTTGTTTGTTTCGTTAATACTCTGAACTTTGTAAGATATGGCACTCTATTATTTGCAGTAGTTTGCAAATATTCACTAATGGTTCTAAAATCGCAAACATTTTCATGCGATATTTTTGTTTGATTTCGAATTGAAAATACATTACGATCATATTGTACCGAAATAAGTGCGGTATCTCTGCATTTTTGTAAAAGCCAGAAAGAAGCATAAACTGTATGAAAAAATGAAAGGGAGAGGTATACATGCCTTCTATAATTTTGACTTATATGTATATTTGGCAAGTCTTTGTGTACACAACAAAAAATACAAATTTTCATTTCTTTGCCAGCTTGGAAAATATAGGCTTATTTTTACTTAAACGTGATATAAAGCTCATTAAAATGTTCTGTAATTTCTTGTTGTAAGTTTGTTATCATAGTTCTTCGTATTTTTATTGTCCACTAAACGTGAGTGGCTTCAATTTAAAAAGTTCTAGTACAAAGAATTTCTTTGTTTTGAATTTGTTTGTTTATTGTTTTTAATTTTTAAAATTCATACTTTTGACATGTATGTGAATGGCGGAGTTGCCGCTTTCCTCCTTTTCGGTGGGTTTTTATATTAAAAAGGCATCAAAATGGGAAAAACCCCCCTTGGTATCTCTGCATCTGTTAAACTTTTTATGGGAAGATGTATGAAAATTCAACTTGCTATAATTTCATATGCTTAACAGTATCACAACAGTATGTTTACAGTATCTCCCCATAACTTTTCATATGAAAAAATTTATTATATGCATCCCACTCGATATCATTGAATTCCTCATTAGAACATGTAGTCCCTCTATTTTAACGTATCAACAGTTCATATGGCTTCATACCATGTAAATGCGCCATAACGAATAACATGTATAAATGATAACATAATGGTGCATTTACATGGTATGAATCTGTTCATAAGCCGTATGAATTTTCCTATAAAAGAAGCACCAACTCTATGAAGAAATGAATGAAAGCGATATATATTTAACAATTTTGACTTGTATACTTGACCACAGTATACAGTAATCCAGATAGGCAAAACAAAAAATGTAAATATGCTTATTTGACAATTTATTTGAATGTATTGGTTGCTATTTTTTTCACAGTTGTCGTTTTCTTTAACCCAAATGAAATCCAATTTCAATATTTTCTTATAGTGGAAAATATTTTCAAGTCACATAAAATAAAACAACGAGAAAAAACAAAATTCCGAGCAAATCAGGCTTGCAGCGTAAGCGATTATAACCGGATGCAGTTCCTACATAAGTCATATCTGGTTTCAAACACAACTTTGAGTGAATAATGGTGGGCTGATTTTGGAAAATGGACCCATAAATTAGGGGGTAAAACAATTATTACTTAGCTTAAAGGTAGAACTCTCTAATTTTCAAATATACCACTCTTATAGTGGAGACCTCCAAAGTTTTTATGAAATATGTACCCAAAGTTATATATCGACGCTCGAACTAATGCAGGTAAGGTTTATGCAGATAAGCAAGGCCGTTTTTTCAACGGTATAAAATGTATATACACATATTCTTACATACATATTTATCAAAATATTCAGAATGACGAAATGAATTGGTTCAGTCCTGTCTGTTTGCAAACACGCTAACTCGAACCAAATTTAGATATTTTAACGAAAGTAGGTGCCGAAGCTGCCTTTGGTATAACGTAGGTTAGTATTAAATTTTGGTGAAATCTGTCTATAACCACGACCACCTCCCATGTAGTAATCAACAATATTTTTGTTTTATTGTTTTTTTTTTAATGAATTTCGCTGTTAAAATTTACATTTCAAATATATCAACAAACATTGGGGGGGTACTTTTGCACCAGTCATTGCCTATGGGTTAATGACAAAATAATCCTATACATGCACAATATCTCATGTATTAATTTTCAAATAAGCATATTGTCAATGGCTGGTTTACTGTATACTGTGTACTTGACAATATTTTTTTTTGTAAACAACAAATAAAAAAATTGTATTTTGTGCTAGCTTCGAAACTAGAAGCTTATTTTTTGTTAAATGTGCGTTAAAAAGGACCTACTGCCAATAAAGCCTTGTGGATTGCTATTTTTCCATATTTGTAATGCTTCCATTTAAACATCTTTGTGGAAAAACATTTTTTTTCAGAATTGCTTGTTTACGAAACGTTTGGTATAAGTTGAAATCATAGGGATGCCGTTTTCTTCCGTTTCTCAGTGGATTTTATACTTGAAAAGGCACCGAAATATGTATGCAATACTTCTACATATCGTCGTTTAAAGTACAAAACCGCGCATCAAGAAAATGCAAAACCTCGTATGTGAGGTTGCCTAAATTTTATAGGAGAGAGTGAAACTTGTCTTAATTAAAAACGGTTCTCTCTTTTAAACTTAATAATCTTCTCTCCTTATGTCTAAGTATCGATATTTTATTATAAATGGCTAAGGGCTTGATGTTAGGAGCTTCCGATGACCAAATATCCTTTTTGGCACAAATTTCAGTTCCGAGGTTATACGATACGATACGCGCTTTTGTACTTTAAACGACGATATACATATTGGCGCTTGAACAATATGTGTGTTTGGCCTAGCTTCTCCTCCGATATGCGGCGTGCGTGATTTTGTCACACAAAGTAAAGGACAGTTTTACGCCGACTCCGAACGGCAATTGTATTTTAATGGGAAGTTGTTTCCATGACAGAATACACTCGGAGGTTTACTATTACCAACAGAGGGGCAACCACTATTAGAACAAACTGGGCTTGAACTCAGGCTCTGCGTAATGCTCTACAGCAGCCGCCACTACTTTTAGATATATTGCTGGTATATTCAAAATACTATCCCGATCTTCTAAGTATATATATGTAATATAAAAAAGAATGAGAGGTATTATAAGAAAATGTACCCAAAATTCTGGAGCAAATGAAAAAATGCTCATTGAAAACAGTTCACATGTATAAATTAAAAGATATAACTTAATAGGTTACAGCGCTAAACTAAAGGAAAAGTTAGAAAAAATAGCAATGCGGTGTGAAGGAAATAAAAGACCATAAAATGTTTGTTTGTTTCGTTAATTCTCTGAACCTTTTAAGATAGTAGTAAGCAGTAGTTTGCAAATATACACTAATTGTTCAAAAATCGCAAACATTTTCGTGGGATGTTTTTCTTTGATTTCGAATTGAAAATACATTACGATCATATTGTACCGAAATAAATGCGGTATCCCTGCATTTTGTAAAAGCCAGAAAGAAGCATAAACAGCATGATTCAATAACACAAGGTTGTGTAATTTGTGACAGCTAAAATTTGACACTCCTTTATCTAGATTTGTATTTTGGAAGTAGGAGAAAGGGGAAGAATGTGATCGCATATTGCGAAAACGGTAGTAGAATGGTACTGCAAAAAGTACGCAAAGTGTACAATTAGAAGTAAAATGTGTATTATTAATTCTATGCGAATTTGCAATATATTTGGTGTTTTAATGGAAATACTAAACAATACATAAAAATATGTAATTTTGATTTATGTTATTTCTGGGATCAAATCTAGAATACCGTTCAGCTATGCAAAAACGAAAAATGCAGATCAATAGAACTTTGTATGCTCATTTCAACCATGATTTGGCGCAAGTAAAAAATTAAGAGGTTCTAGAAGGTTAAAGTTCAGTTTTTAGATATTTTAAATGTTAATATCTTATGAACTTTACAACCGATTAAAAAACGAATGACGTCACCATAAAGGTAATTAATTTGTTCTTTAGCTGATGTACATAATTTATAGCTTTTTGTATTTTTAAACCAAAACCACTAAAAAACGAACAAATGTTATTTTTTCATGAAATAACCTTTTTTGACTGCATAATTAATGGTAAAGAAATTTATATTATTTAGAAAGTACAAGTTATTATCTTTAATATGATATTACATATTTTATCACGATCTACTTTTGGGTTTCAACAATTTAGTGATAATAAAAAATACATATAAACTTCTTATATCTTCTTTATTTTTTACCTGCGCCAAATAAATTTGGTATCGTTGAAATCAGCGTAAAAATTCTATCAATCGGCATTTTTGGTTATTTTACAGCTAAACGGTCGCTATTCTACACTTGTTCTAGAAAATTACACAAACGAAGGTGACGCCAACGAATATTTAGTATGAAGAATTTTTGGTTTTACTACTAATATAACTAAAAACTGTAGAGTGAGCAACATTCTGCACAAGTAAAGGAGCCGATTTTACGTGTGGGAGCGAGAAGACTGTTTTAATACAAAACCTTTCTATTATTGAATCATGCATAAACTGTATGAAAAAATGAAAGGGAGAAGTATACATGCCTTCAATAATTTTGACTTATTTGGCAAGTCTTTGTGTAAACAACAAAAAATACAAATTTTCATTTCTTTGCCAGCTTGGAAAATATAGGCTTATTTTTACTTAAACGTGATATAAAGCTCATTAAAATGTTCGGTAATGTCTTGTTGTAAGATTGTTATCATAGTCCTTCGTATTTTTATTGTCCACTAAACGTGAGTGGATTCAATTTAAAAAGTTCTAGTGCAAAGAATTTCTTTGTTTTGAATTTGTTTGTTTATTGTTTTTAATTTTTAAAATTCGTACTTTTGACATGTATGTGAATGGCGGAGCTGCCGCTTTTCGGTGGGCTTTCATATTAAAAAGGCATCAAAACGGGAAAAAACCTCCTTGGTATCTCTGCATCTGTTAAACTTTTTATTGGAAGATGTATGAAAATCCAACGTGCTATAATTTCATATGTTTAACAGTATCACAACAGTATGTTTACAGTATCTCCCCATATTTTTTCATACGAAAAAATGTATTATATGCATCTCACTCGATATCACTGAATTCCCCATTGGAACATGCAGTCCCTCTATTTTAGCGTATCAACAGTTCATATGGGTTCATACCATGTAAATGCACCATAAGTATATAAGTGAGCATGATAATGAATATAGCATGCGTGCTTCCGGATACAGTCGCTACAGCCTCCCCCTCTGATGCATAAATCGCCCCGATGATGCAGTCAGCATTTCCGGTATCATTTTCGTGGACGTAGAACTCTAGTTGAGACATTGGCATTATTGTTGTGGGCCTGAATTTCACTGCTGTTGTGTTGCGTAGGCTGTTGCGTATTAATGTTTGTTGGTATGTGTGCGGATGTAGATGCTGCATTTGGACGTCCTCTCTTCCTGTGTTGGTATTTTGGGTCAACATTCGGACCTTCATATGGAGTCAATGCAGTGGCGTGATACGTTCCAATAGGCTTATCTGGCTTCTCGTTAGTTGCGATAACGTAACAGCTTGATCCTTTCTTGGCAGAGATGCGGTATGGTCCATCTCTACGTGTGGCAAATTTCGACGTTACTTTTTCACTTGCTTTGCTAAGTATGTGTGTTGCAACGAGTACTTTATCGCCAATATTAAATGTTGGATGAGGTCAACGTTTATTATCTACATAACGTTTATTCTTGTCTTGACGTGTTTCTTGTATTTCTACTGCTAGTTTCAATGTGTTCGCAAGTTTGGTCAGCTGAGGCGTAATTTGCGGCACAAAGTTTTCTGCTTCGACTACCCGTTTCAGATCGTAGTGTGCTTCAAGTGGGCTTCTTAGCTCCCTCCCAAACGTAAGGTATGCTGCCGAGAAGCCAGTGCTCTCACATTTAGCAGAATTCATTGCGAATCTTATCGTTGGTAAACATGTGTCCCAAGAAAGTATGATCTTTGCCGTCGTATATAGCTAGTTGACTTTTGAGGTCCCTGTTTTTCCTTTCCACAGGATTAGCCTCCGGGTGATATAGCGGGGTAAATGTTTGGTTGATTCCAAAACAGTAGGCTAGCTTTTGCATTACGGCTGAAATGAACTGACTTCCGTTGTCTGAATGTAAACGTCGTGGCACACCGAATCTCAGCACAATTTCTTTTAAAACTGTGGTTGCGCAAGCCTCTGCTGAAGCTTCCCTTAGTGCAAAAAGTTCAACCCAACGACTACACAAGTCCTCCACGACCAGTTTCCAATGGTTACCCTTGGCTGTGCAAGGTAAAAGACCAAACAAGTCAAGCGCAATGATCTCAAACCTCTGATTGCTGGAAACTGTTTGGAGCAAACCAGCTGGTTTCATATTGGTGGGTTTATATTTTTTGCATTCAACACAAGACTTCACATACTGGGAAATGTCTGCGCGCATACCCGGCCAAAAATAAATGTCCTGCAGTTGGATCCACGTGAAATTTTATTAAAACTGTTTCTCTTAAACTTTTGGGTACTAATAGTTGACCATTTTCTGAATCTTCATCTGAACAGAATCGGTGTAGTACACCATTAACCATGATGTATCCTCGGTTTGTATGTCTGGTAACGTTTTCGTCATCTTTTTCGAATGACTCAATGATGTATTTCAGTTCCTCATCTTTTAATTGCTCCTTTCTGAACTCGTCGGCGCCTTTGCGAGGAAAGTCTATCTCAAAGGAGTTAACATTAGACTTATTCTCAGGGCAACAGGGTGGACGAGACAGCATATCTGCCACAAAGTTTTGCTTGCATACTGTATACCCCAGCTTCAAATTATACATCTGAAGTTGCAACGCCCACCTAGCAAGACGTCCTGTGGGTGTTTTTAGACTAAATAGCCATTACAGGGGTTGATGGTCAGTTAAAACGGTAATTTTTGCACCTTCTACATATCCGCGAAACTTTTGTAGAGCCGAAACTATGGCCAGTGCTTCACGTTCTGTTGTAGAGTAGGTTCTTTCTGCTGCAAGCAAAAGGCGGCTCGCGTATTCAAGC
The DNA here is from genome assembly GCF_013731165.1 of Rhagoletis pomonella. NCBI lineage: Eukaryota > Metazoa > Arthropoda > Insecta > Diptera > Tephritidae > Rhagoletis > Rhagoletis pomonella. The sequence goes on from NW_023458555.1 coordinate 112,522,151, forward strand.
GGATGTTCTTCCTCATTCTCCCCCTGCAGGAGAACAGCTCCAAGCGCATAATCACTGGCATCCGTTTTTAAGATAAACGGCTTGGTTTCAGCTCTTTAAGTCTATCGATTGCATTCTGCTCCTCTGCGGACCATCTCCATTTCGCATTTTTCTTTGTCAGCTGTGACAAAGGTTTTGCCACATCAGCAAAGTTTGGAATAAACCATCTATACCAAGAGCACGTTTGCAAGAATGATACGAGCTGCTTAAAATTTTTCGGATTCGGGCGCTTGAGGACAGCATGTGCCTTTTCGTTATCAACCTTAAGTCCTTTCGTGGATAAAATATGTCCGAGATACTTTATCTCTTCTCGACAGAAAACACATTTTCCTCTATTCAACTGAAAGCCATATTCTTTGAATTTTGAAAGAGCTTGTCGCAAGTCTTGCATATGAGAGTTAAAATCGTTTGAGCATATAATTATGTCATCTAGGTATGCTAGTATTAAAATATGTGGCAATTCGGACCGAAATTTATCGATCAGGCGCTGGAACGTGGCCGGAGCGTTCTTCAATCCGAACGGCATTCGCTTAAAAACAAAGATTCCAAACGGGGTTGTGAATGCAGTTTTCGGCTTATCTGCAGGCGCCATTTTTATTTGCCAATATCCGGCTTTTAGATCGATGGTGGACATGAAAGGTGTGGCTTTTGCTGCATGTAAGAGGTCATCCATTCGTGGTAGTGGGCATGTGTTTGTTGTGGTTATGGCATTCAAACGCCGATAATCTACGCAAAACCTCACTCCTCCATCTTTTTTCGGTATTAACACAACCGGAAATGTCCATGGAGATTTGCTGTCTTCAATAATGCCCTTTTTCAGCATGTCCTCCAGTTAAATTTTTAATTTGTTTTTCATTGCTGGTGAAATTCGATAGGGATGTGAAGAAATGGGTGCATGCGCCTCCGTTTTTATGTGTTGTACCATATGCGGTATTGGTACTGTAGTTTCTTCAAAGATTTCTTTGTGTGCTTCTAGCAATTTCTGTAGTCTTGTTCTTTCGTTTTCGGCTAAGGCTGCATCTTCATTGGGGCGAAGTCTTATTTCGACCGAATTTATATCGATAGAGCAGCTTACTCTCCCTTCAGCTTTATTACTCTTTTTTACTCTCTTCATGGGCGGAAACAAATCGTTTTGTTCCGGTATCTCATAGTTTTCTGGTATACTCCCAGCAAATATGTCCCTTATTTCTCTTGGCGAGTATACATATGATGACTCGAAACTGCTATTTGTGTTTTCGAACATAAAATCATTAATTGGGTTATGATTTTACCTATGGGTTCGTATGTTTGCCTCAGACAGCGATAAGGAATGCTTAATTTCAGCTGATTGCCTCTTAAGCTCAAACATAGTATTAGCGTCGTCCTTAAAATGCCACGTTCGTTGTGCAAGGTCCATTACTATGCCAGCTTGCTCAAGAAAATCGATGCCTAACAGCGTTCGATTGTTTTCAGCATTTGCCAAACAAATAAAACGTATACGTTTGAATCGCTTTCCAATTATAATACCGACGATAGTAGAGTAAACCATCTGCTGGCGAGCAATACCATAAGCTAATTTAATTTCCGCAAAAACCTTTTGAAATTCAACACCTTTTTCTTTAAGCTTCTCATAAAGTTTACTACTTGCAACGCTCGTTCTAGCAGCTGTATCTAGATATGCTTCACCTTTCAAGCCATTAATGTTTATATCAACAGTTGGTACATTTCGACCTATTACGGTGGTTTGTATAGTGTTAAAATCGAGTTTCTCGGGGCTACGTAACGGATTTTTCTGATTGCAGTTTGAACAATTCGACCTGTAGTACCCTGGTGTACCGCAACCATAACAGCTAAAAGCGGTTTCTTTCATTTTCTCTGTGGTTTTATTTTCGGATTCAATTTTCTTAAAACAGTTTTCCACGGAATAATTTTTCTTTCTATAGTAGGAACAACGAAGGGGAATTTTGCTGGTCGAGTTGCTGGCTAAGTCAACAGCTTTATAAACTTCTTTGTTCTCACCAAGTAGCAACTCAGCTTCGCGAGCTTTGTCTAACAGGTCGCAAATGTTTCTACACTACACTACAAAATACGCCAGTCGGGTTTCGGCGGAGAAAACACTTTGCGAAGCAAACCAATAAATATTTCCGCTTCCTCCTTCACACCTTGCCGCCATGACGAAGAGGTAAACTTAACAGCGCTCGTTCGTCCGATATGTTTTCCGCATCTTTGTATACTAAAATGGTCGCTGAGAAATCTTCATTTTTTCTGGTGTTCCTTCCACCATTAAAACGTACGCTACATTTACTAAAAGTAGCCCTAGTATCTTGGTTTACATGGAGGTTTCCTAGCAATTGCCTGAACTGATTTTCTGTTAGCATTACATTCGATGGATTATTAGTACGGCCGACGTTAGCATTAACATTGGCGTTCGTGTTAGCTTGCCTTTGGCTGTTCATAACATTGGAACTCGCAGGCGCATTTCCGGTGTGATTAGCGCTTTGCTTAGGCACATTAACAATTTGCCTTGCGCTTTCTATGTTAACATTCGCGTTGGCATTAGCAGCATTGGCATTGGGGTTAACATTACTTGCATCTGTTTCCATTTTCACTTCGATCAGTTCTGCGTTTAGCCTGGGACTTTTTCTTCTCATGAAACCAAATCAAAGCCTTAGTACCAAGTGAAACCGACCGATTTTAATTTTAACAGTGATGGTTTTTATCGATTCTAACAGAAGGGTGAACACTGTTATGAAATCCTAACAGGAAGTAGTTAAGCCTGAGGGTATGCAACGAAGATCTCGGTTGCGTACCGCAAGAATGTGAGTATGCCCAAAACAGTTTTAGAGCCTCTGCATGTGCTGTGAACAACAACAACAACAACCAAACGTAACCTGATTCGCCTTGGCAGTTCTTCGGCAACAAACCTCGTGAATTTGCCCAAGCAGTCTTAGAGCCTCTGCACGTTCTTTGAGCAACAACAGCAACAAATAAGTGCAGCTCTGATTCGCTTTTGAAGGAGGTATTTTAGCAACAACAACAAATAAGTGCAGCTCTGATGCGCTTTTGATGGCAGTTTTTCAGCAACAACAACAAACAAGTGCAGCTCTGATGTGCTTTTGATGGCAGTTTTTCAGCAACAACAACAACAGCAATGGTATGAATATTCGTATCCACAACACAGCAATACGACTCAACTGGACTTAAGAACCCGCTGATGTCCGCAGAAAACCAGATTTCCAGAATCGTTGCGATGGATTTGTTTTCCGCTTTTTACTGCAGTATATTAGGACAATGTTATCTGCTTTTGTCATTAGCCGCAAGAGCCAAAACTTGTCTTCAAGCATCTAAATGATTTTCGCAGCACATTGTTCGCAGATTAGGCTTCGAAATGCCGTTAGTGGCAATTTTTTCGAAAATTTTAATTAAAAAGTTCGCGATTTTAGTTGGGCGCCAGATTTAGAGAAGTAGTCTATCCCTAAGTTATTCGCACATTCGTGTTTAATAAAGCTAGCCACTGTCTACCAGTGTCTAAGCTTCACTAAGCACGATGACTGAATTTTAAAATAAAACGCAAGAGGTGTCCGAAGTAGATCATGCGTCTTTATTAGTCGCTGTACGAATGAAAAAATTTACATTGGAGTATGATCTTAAATAACTAAAATTGCAACGATGTGAAACAAAAAGGACAACAGTTAAAAACATTAGCAAAATTGAGTACAAATGTGGTGGATTTTGACATGATCAAAAGAAATTGAGTCTAATTCAATGTTAAGTAACATAAAGAAATAGTACAGCTTTAACCCAAGCTTTCAACAAAAGCTTTTAACAGAATCTTTTAACAAAAGATTTTAACATAATATTTTAACAGAAACAGGGTTAACATAACGAATAACATGTATAAAAGATAGTATAAGTATATAAGTGAGCATGATAATGAATATAGCATGCGTGCTTCCGGATACAGTCCTACATCCTAAAAATAAGAAATCTCAAAAAATTTAATAATATGAAATTCAAAATTTGGAACTTTCGTTGTTTTCTGAACCTGCAAAAATATTCAAACTTGCTGTGACTTTCAACTGTGTAAAACAATACAAATTCGAAAATATAACAAAAAAAGTAAAAATTGAAAATTAAGTACATAATTTCAAAATTTGGAAAATTCAGTGAATTCGAAAAACTGATAGGCCTACTTAAATAACATAATATTTCGTGCTTAACACACTGCTAAAATTTCAAACTCAAGTGAAATTTGACACACTTTTTCCATGAATAAAAATTTTCCAAAGCATCCATTCATTAGGTTTGTTCCCCAAGCTTCTCGAAGTAATTTCGAGTTACATATACGCGCTCCGCAAGTAAGTTTTCGAGTTTCTTTGATATACGCTCACAGTTTGAACTTTGATCGAATTTTTCTACAAGTAGCTTGTGGGACAAACCTGTTGTATATTCTTGTAATAATATTTCACGATATTCAATTGAATATTATGAAAATACATGTTACACAGTCTTGGGGAGGGGGGAGGGAAATTTCCCCACTTTCCCCTACCTCGGTCCGCCACTGGTTTTCTTACTGGATGTGATTAGAGGTTTACGCCGACAGGCTTTGCGGCGGCGCACAGTGCCGCGACTCCATACAAATGATGGACAAAAATAGAAGGAGTGGTCAGAATTGGCTGAAACTTCACACCTAGAAGTATTATGCCCCTCGGTTTTTCTGTACCGGTTACTCATTTTTCTTGCATTTTTATATGAAAATAGTCATTGTGGACATGTGTTGATATAAGTGGAAGGAGGCATCAGAATGGGCTGAAACTTTACACCTGAAAGGACTATATCACGGCAATTTAAGAAAAAAAAAAACGTTTTTCAGCATCTGTTACCATTTAATTAAAAAAAAATTTTTTTTTACAATTTTATAAAAATGTAAAATAACTCATAATCATCGTAGACATATGTTTATAAAAACCGAAATAGTATTCAGAACTTGTTGAAACTTTACACCTAAAAGGACTAAGCCATGCTTATTTCAAAAATGAAATCGATTTTTCGGTACCGGGTACCCATTAAAAAAAAAAAGATTTTTTTTACATTACTATATGAAAGACAAATAAGGCATAATCATTGCTGATTGTGGTGTTTACGAAAACAGGAAGGAGTCGTCAGAATTTATTAAAACTTTACATCTGAAGTGTCTATATTACTCTAATTTTAAGAAAGTAATCGGTTTTTTTGTAACGGGTACGCATTAAAAAAACACCGAGTTTTTGCACATGATTATTTAAAAATGAAATATGGCATATCATTGTTGCTAAGCGTTCAGAAAAATAGTCTTAATAGTCAAAATTCGTCTAAACTTTACTTCCTAAATGAATACATTATGGTAATTTGAAAAATTAAGTCGGTTTTCCTTACATGTTAACCTTTAGAAAAAAAAATTCTTTTGATTTCATTTAAAATAAAGCATAATCACTGTTAAGTAAGTAAGTAATAATAGCTGTTATATGGTAATAACATATAATATGTTAATAAAAACCGAACTAGTTGTTATAATCACTCAGTTTCAGAGTCCTCAGAAGATTCAAATGATTCCATGCTTTTGTCTGCTTCGTCACTTTCAACAATGTATTTATTAAAGCTGAGATCAGAACCCTTTAAATATTTGTTTCTCTGTTTTATATTTCTTTTAAATGCAACTAATGGATCTGACGATAATATCAAACGAGTCATTAAATCCGTATTGCTTTGTACTCTTCCAGTTTTTCGAGAAGCCGATATTTTCTTATGTTTTTGTGTGAACATTCTAAGGCTTCTTCTGATAATGAACCTGATAAAATAGGTGGAAATACAGATTAAGAAAATAAATGAAAACATAGCTTTAAAATCATTACCTATTGGTAAATCAAAGTATTTAATTACGTCACATCCATGTACTAAAACTTTATGCACTGAACTTGGCATGTTATACCAACCATAATTTCTAAGGTATAACTCTCTTGTTTCGTTCAACAAAACACTAAACTCTTGGGTTTTTATTTGTTTTCCACAAGAGAGGACTCTTAGCACCAGAGAAAAATTATGGATTAGAGACTTATCCAGACGAGTAATTTCTGCGGCAACGTCAATATTTTCAAAAAAAACGTCGAGCTGTGTTTCCATCATTTGTTGTTCCAAACCCTTGCTTGACTTGGTCAATTATCAAACCTGTTTTAATTTTGAACTCTTTTTGGATACGGGCTTTAGTTTCAATAAATTTAGCCTTATTTTCCATTCTGACTTGCCATGTCTTAAAAGGCAGACGGTAGGCTATGTGTAATAGACATTCAAAGAATCGAATCCAGCAATGGAGGGTTGATAACCCAAATTTATAATGATCTGGATTTGGTATTTTGTTTTGTTCAATATTATTCATTTCTGTTGGGCTTGCATGACATATGAAACATCTGCTTGAGGAATTGGTGTTTGTTAAAACATTAGCTACTGCACCGTCAATCATAGTGCAATCCATGATGTAGGAAACTTCAGCAATTCCCTTCTTATTTTTAAAAATATCACATTCCAAATCATTAATCATCTGAATTATTTTATTATATTCTGAATGAATTACCGCCTTTCCTTCTTTCGTATAAACGAATTTCACTGGTCTACAGAACAGCGTAGAAGAGGGAGTTCGGTTGACCCATATTTCATTACCTGATGAGGAATCGATGAGCCTTAAAATGGAAAAAATTTGGAAAATAGAGAATAGATACATAAGAAAATAATTGATTTTATACGAACTTAAGTGGTAACAAAGCAATTACGAAAATAAATTCATCTGAGAGGTCTTCCGCGGAGAATTTTTGCTTATATCGACTGTGGCCAGAACTGCCATCCATTCCCCATTTACATATAAGTGAAAGTTGGCCCACTGGGTGTTTGTCTGCACAAACTTCTAAGATGTGTTTGGATGTAATATGTACAAGAGCCTTTAAATTAACTTCTGCTCAAGTTTCCGTCGCTTCTATATGTGGTACTAAACTTTGTTTTAATTGGTTTAACGCATACGTGCTTGGGAAAAAAATCCGCATGTATATTGTTAGCAACTTTGCGTAGTCTATTATATTTTTCTTCCGATAAATCTAAATCTAAACACAAGGCCAGCGCTTCAAAGGGTTCAAGACACTTCTTTATAGTGTTATCAGGCTTCGTTTCATTTTTTGTTACTTTCCGTGCTGCATAAGTAATTTCTTCCGCACTATGTTCTTCAAGTATTTTACTAACCTTTCGCAATTTTGACTTTTCTGAAGCTACCGAAAACTCTACTTGCGGTCTGCCTCTTTTTCCCGTACTGGTGCTTGGTATCTGAAATTTATATTCAATTACAATCTTTCACACTACAAAGCATACCTTAAATACATTATCGGGATCTTCAATTTCAAAGACTACCCATTGGAGCCAAGAAGAGTTTAAATTAATAAATCGCTCTTTTATATAGACAGCTTCCTTCCACTTTCTGCTCATTTCAGCATTGAACTTATAAACTTTTTTTCTCACAGCATCTCTATCAAATTTAACATTAGTTAACTTTTCACAAACAAAAGAAAAAGTGATTGATATTCTTTCTTTAAGGGGTGTTTCTAACCATAAATCTACCAAATCACTATTTATAATTTTAATTGACATTTTTATTTATTTATTATAAAAGTTTTACGTTTCTGCTTTTGATACTTTATTTTGAAGTGAGATAAACAAGTGCTGATTTACCTGCTGCGCTCACTTGCTTTCACACGTATATACTTATGTGCATTAAGGTGGTTAAAGTTTATATGAAAAAATGTTATGTTCCCAAAACCGTTTGGCTTGTTCAGTATATTGTTACGCATACTTAATGCACTTTAAATTTCAAATTTAAGAAAAATCGGTTAATATTAAAGGGCGCCCATCGCTGTTTTATATTTTAAATATTTGTTTTTTTGTGTAAATGGGTAGAAAAAATATGTCAAATACAATTTATTCATTGCTCGCGTTGAGCAACATTTTCCACTAATAGTAAAACGTTCAAATTTTTGCACAGGTAATGTAATTAGTTAGGTGAACAAAATTATAAAAAGACTCAATCAAAAAAAAAAAAAAAATATAAAAAAATTGGACCTCCCTGATGTGCATACATTTGTACTATCATTTTCGCAAGCTGTTTTTGTTTGCTGCTTAAGCAAAATAGTACTCTTTATGCAGATGAAGAGTAATAGGTATGTTATTTATTTTTATTTTCTTTTTGTTCGCCTTTCGTCTAATCATTGGGCGCTGTAAGGTGTCTCGATTGCATTTATTTCCTTACCCGAATTGGTTAACATATTATTTGTAAACTGGTGTCATTGCTCTATATATATATGTAAATCTTCGTATACCTTTGTTTTTGGCTCCCATACCGTGGTGCATATTTAAGTACTTTAATTAGCTGATAATTTTTTTCATTTCAAAACACCCTGTACCTCTTAATTTTTTTTTTGCACTTTTAGCTTTAATTCAACACCTTATTTTTGAAAAGCGAACCAAAAATTTAGATCTTAGGGCATTCAGAAAAAGTATTGTAAATATAGATCAGCTAAAATAATACCAAAAAAAGGCATTTAGTCACTTTTTCAAAATTGAAAATTTTCAAATATTGGAAAAAGTTGGAAGAGATTTCGATTGTTTCTGTTAGAAGAAGGTCCAAACTACCATAACCAAAAAAAAAAATTCACGAACTTTCAAGATGTTTTTTTTTTGTCTCCAAAGTTTATCAATTTTCGGATTTTGGTATGTTTAATCATATATTTATTTATTAATAAAAAAAAAATATTTGTATAAATTTTTTTTCCATGAACCATACATTTTTTGGTTTGTCGCATATATCTTTATCAAAGTGCAAAAGTTGATCTTGCTAGGAATAAAAATGTATTTTTAACAAATTTTTAACTGCGACCACTTTTATGTGCGAATCGCCGAAATGAAATGGTATGTAGAAAATAGGTGTACTTTGAGGGGGTGTGTGAGGCTGAAAGTTGTTTTTATCACAAAATAACTTATAAACTTCTCTTAGTTGGAGATTTAGCTGTAACTTGACATCAAAACATCTAAGTTTCAAGACAGTTGATTTTGTATTTTTGTCCACCTTCGCGGCACTGTGCGGCGGCGGGATCAACTTCAAAAAGTCCGGAAACGCCGGCGCTACTGCCCATAAGGTAGATTCCAATGAGCCATGAGGCTTCTAATCTTATCATGTTATCAGATTATAATTCTATTTACTTCATTTATTGAATTCAAATGTTGAGTGAGTGCTGCTGATGGATGGGCGAACAGAAGAAAGTCTATATAGTATATACATTAGGTTTCCCATCGAAAGTGCTTTTTTTGAGAATTTAAAGACCCTACCCCCTAATTTGATTCGTTTTTATGAGAAATATTACTGCCTATTTTTATAGATTTTTTAAAGACCATTTAGAGGTCGATTAGGTCAGAAAATACGATTTTCTAGATTCATGAGTTTTTGAATGACTATTTTTGAATGAATTTCAAAGAATTTTTTAAATTTTGAACATCGATTTCCACAATTTGAAAATATGTAGTACTAACGTACAAAAAAAACAATTTTGCGATGGGCACCCTAATATACATACATCTCTATGTACTCTACAAATCCGTATGTACTATTTCAATTTAAAGAAAAAAAAAAAATTTAAAGGTTAAGTTATTGGGGTAATTTATGTCGCTATCAATAAATTTTTGCAATAAGCTTATCAACCGTTATGTTAAATTACGGAGATCTTACGATTTTTTGCGGGTTATATATTGAAAATAAGGTTGGCCTACTTTTTTCCAAAAGATTAACCCGGCAACTCCCACCAGAACGGGCCTTTTTGACCCACTGTTTGAAAAATGGCTTATAAATGGTTAAAATTTCCACTAATATATTAAGCGCCAAATTTTTCTAAGGAGATCAGAATGTAATGCAAAATAATAGTAATTTTTAACAAAAAGGTGGACTTTAACTCTGTGTAGAAAATATTGCTATGCGTAACGTAATTTTCACACAGCCACCTAGTTCTTGTGTACGTCTGAGGGACCCCAGAATAAAGTAACTGACGAATGTAAACATTAGCAAAAAATGTGTTTAAAAAACACATAGAAAAATCAACTAGTCTTTGTTTTATCTCCATTTCTGTTAAAACTGCTTTCTGAGATATTGGCATTAAAGTTTTTGATGTGTTATAACTTTCTTGTTGACGTAGTATATAAAAAAGTAGTATTGTTTTAGTATGGAAAAAATTGTCTACTGCGGAAAAAATCGTCAGATTACCAGTATTCGACCCTAATTTATGTATTTATTTATATATAGTATTAGTCAAATGAACAATAAATTCTTACTGACTACTGAACAATTTTACTTAAAGACTTGTTAAAGTAGCCTAGTAAGAGGCTACGGACTATTGCATGAGGTAGTGCCGGATCAAGATTTGGAACCTTTTTTAACTCTTGAGGGCTCTTGAGAGTGGAGCAAATTTAGCGTAATTATACTTAGAAAACTCCACGTAGAACAATTGAGAATGGCGTAGATTACTAAAAGGGGCATTGAACGCTATTTGTTCTAAAAGGGTTGAGCAGTCAACGGAGCTGTTCATAACATTTGCAACAAAAGATCAATCGAGAAAAGCAAACCTTTGATATAAGGGCTTTAAAGTCAAAAGCTGACAACAAGATTCGTAAGGTCGTATAGGTTCACTGAAATTCAGTGAGCGAAGAGCCGATTTGATGAAAACCTTTTGAATTCGCTCTATTCGGCTTATATGCGACATATGTTCTCCAAATAAAACAAGCATAGTCAAGTCTAGATCTTACTAGCGATGTATAAAGCAACTTCAATGTGTACAGGTCCGTAAACGCAGAGCTGTTGCGACGGACAAAAGCCAACATGGCATATGATTTCGAAACAATATAATTAATATGCGTTGAGAAGCTGAGTTTCGTATCGAAGTATACACCCAAGTCCTTTACTTCAGCAACATATTTGAGGGAGACCCTAGAGATATGATAGCACGTTGAGATAGGAAGTTGCTTTCTCGTATTTACATTCAAGTTAAAACGATAGTGAACGTACCAAGACACAAGATTATCGAGTTCCGACTGAAGAACAAAGGCGTCTTGCAAGTCTTTTATTATTGAGTAAATCTTAAGGTCGTCTGCATATGGCAGAAATTTAGAAGTTGCGAAACAAGAGCGGATGTCGTTTATAAATAATATAAATAACAAAGGTTCTAGGATGCTGCCCTGGGGCACGCCTGAAAATGCAACAAAAGATTGGGAGGAGACATTATCTAAGGTTACAACACAAAGTCTGTTACTCAGATAGGACTTAATGCATTCAAGCAAAGTTGAATGGAAACCTAAAGCCGAAAGTTTGGAAGCTAATACTCTATGTGAAACTCTGTCGAAGGCTTTCGAAAAATCTGTGTAAACACAATCTACTTGATTCCCTTCACGAAAGGCAGCGAAACAGTCGTCAGTAAAAACAGCAGGTTTGTTACTGTTGACTTACCTTTGACAAATCCGTGTTGGTTACAGCAGATAAGACCACTATTTAATTGCGAATGAGAGTTTGTCTTTAACAACAATCTCGAAAATTTTAGAGACCGTGAATAATTTCGAGATAGGTCTATAATTACATACGTCGTTTGGCTTTTATAAATTGGGGTATAAATTGGGGGGTAAAAACGCCAGATGTTAGGGACTTATTGAAAATAAGCGTTAGCGGCTCAATCAGGGAGGAGCACTTTTTGAAAATAATCGCCGGAAGTTCTTGCGCGTCCATTTGTTTGGAGAATTTTAGCGATTCGATGCCTCTACTAACGTTACAAAAAGCGAACCGAAAGCCAGTGACGAGTCGGTAAAGAAACAATCATCGAAAGGTAGATCAGCATCGGACACAAAATTGGCACAAAAAAACTCAGAAAAAAGATTAGCCGCATCAACAAGAGTGGTCGCTTGTTTATCGCTGTAGAAGACGGAGGAAGGTATGCCAGAACTTGAGTTTTTAGATTTTATATACCTCCAAAAAGCTTTTGGGTTATTTTTGATGTTGGATTCATAGATTTTAATGTACCTATCATGTAAACGCTTATCGAGGGCGTTGAAACTCTTACGGTAACGCTGATAACGTTCAAGGTACAAAGTGTGTCCGGGTTTTTTGAACTTTTTGAAGAATTTACTCTTCAGTTTTATCAGACGTCTCAACTCTTTTGTGTGCCATGGTAATTTATAGGGTTTCCTAGTGAATGTGGGGATTAGATCCACGCAGAGATCAAAAACACGAGATTTAAATGTGGTGAAGGCTTTGGTGGTATCCATTTTAGTAAAAAGCGTGTTGCAATCGATTCTTAGCAATTGTGAATTAAGCTTATTAAAGTTGCATAGATTATAGTTAAAAATAGGTTGCAAAGTACTAGGCAATGGAGCAAGGAATTCGTAGAATTGGAGTATAATTTCTAAAGGAATATGGTGGGACCTCCGCGGAGAAATTGGTGAGTCACATACCTCCAGCTGATGATTTAAGTTGTCACTTAAATAAATTAGGTCTAAAAGTCGATTAAAATCGTTAAAATAATGATTAATTTGGGAAAGGCCAATACTTAAGAGACTATCAGTAACATAAAGTTCATTGACATTGCACACATTAACTGGCGTTAACACTGATGACACACATATGGTGATTCTTAACTTCAGAACTTAGATACTCTAAATTATCAATGTGACATTTATAAATCTCGTCATTACTGTTGGGAGGGATATACGACGCACACACGAACAGTTGGCCGAAAGAGCCCCGCACAGTAACGCAAAGTTGATCCAGGGGGAATCAGAATTAAGTAACTGAACTAAAGATGCGCTGAATTTTCGCTGTGTAGCAATTAACACGCCGCCTCCTCTGGAACACCCAGTTTTGATTTCGTCTTTATCTTTCCGGAAAACACTGTATAGGTTTGCATCGAAGAACTCGGAATCGAAGAAGTTGTTATTTAACCAACATTCGATAATTACAAATACGTCATAATCTAGGTGAGAGCTTAATCAACGAATTATCTCTGCTTTGGTCTTCATACCAGATACATTGTGAAAATATATTTTTAATTTATGCGAAGATATTTCAGCCGCTGTGTTTGAGTTGACGGACTTACTTTCCTTTGAAAAAAAAAAGAAAAGGACGCACGGTGACGTTAGCGAGCCAAACTTCCGGCAATAGCAACTTATCAAACGAGTTTTCCGGTACCTCAAGCTTGAAGTTGACACGTTTTAAAGAGTCAGTTGGCGCATCCTTTTTAATAAGTTTAAAACATGATAAAAGATTCTTTTCGATTCCGGAGTGTTTTCCAACATATTCAATAATATCAACAGAGCTGACAGATGGCTTAAAAGATGATAAATGAAGCCACTTTAATGGAACGGCCACATTAAGCTCAGCATTAGAACTAGATCCAACGACACGCAATTCACCTCTCTTATTACCGGCCTTGGCAGTAGTTTTATGCCTTTCACTGTTACGAGCGAGAGACATTGATTGTATCGAATCAGTTGCATTAGATATAGGGGTAGAAGGATTAGCAAGCGAAGAAATTTCGCCACTCCCTAATGTAATGTTCTACTCTCACCAGCCCGTGATGCATCGAAAACTTCACGCGCGTCAACAGAGGCGTATTATATACACATTTCACCCGTAGCAGTGACGTTAGTTGGCGTCGATGCCGACGCAGTAACACTAGCATCAGTGGGAAACGAACGAACGCCCAGAGACGAAGAAGATGGAAATAAGAGAGGACGATAAGCAGCATCGGCCGTAGAGGCAGTGATCGGACTTCTACCACATTGTGGTAGATCTGCCACTTTTTTGAGCATCTACCACACAAGGTCTGAAATCTACCACATATTCGCGTTTTTGAGTAGTTTTATTTTTGCTCGACATTATTTTCTTAATTTTAAGAGCAAAAATTGTCCAACACTAAACACCAATAACAGGCAGAATGGGAGGATAAAATAAACTAAAATAGTAAATTTTCTCAATATTCAATTTTTCGACAGGAAACGTTTTTATTGTGTTAAATTGCAAAATATGATTTATAAAAAGAATTAATAGCGAAAATTTTTAAAAAACGGTGATTTTTGTGAAAGTACTAGCAAATTTCAGTGCATTTAAAGTTTCTAAAGCGTTGTTTACTTTTACTTGCGAATTGTCAAAATCGGCAAATCGCAAGTAGCGGTTTTTGGAACGTCCCACATTTATTCGCTACATCGTCATGTGATAAAAAGAAAAGTTGGAAGCACTCCGAAAGGTTTCAGAAATCTTTCAAAATATGTTCGAAAAATATCTTCATATGGAAGGAACTGCTTTACACTGTCATGGAAAAAAATTGCCAAAACTCAACGCATTTTTTAGCAACTTCAATCTTGCACTTTATTATATAAAAATTAGCCTTTTTTGGATTCTAATTAAAATGTTTGCAATTTAGGTGAACCCTTGCAGAATTCTTTTAATTTTTGTACAAAGTTTGATCCAAAACCTGAGACCTACCACATTTTTTTAAAATCTACCATATTTTTTTCCAGATTCTACCACACAATTTTTTTTAAGTCCGATCGCTGCGTAGAGGCACTAATCATATCAGCATTTATAATGTTAGATGAAATGGTTAGCTTACACGATTGAGAGAAATAGAGATTGCGCCAATCGCGGTACCGCTAATCCGCTCTTTGCGATTTTGATAGAATCAGCTGGGTGCGTGACGTCATCTTGGTGCAATTGTTGATTGTGAGCATACGAAAAAACCAAAAAACTATTTTAATATTTGTGCATTAATACTTCTGCGTGGTTTTAAACAATTATTGAGACATTATAAAGCAAAATTAAGTGTGCCGTGGCAAAGTGTAATAGTAAAAACAAAAGGAAAGCTTGCGATTTAATCTTTTTTTTTTTCATTTCCCACAGACGCAAATCTGGCGAAAAAGTGGAAGCAGTTCTGCCGGCGAGGAGATGCATTAAACACCAAATCGAGCTATGTGTGCATGAGGCACTTTACTAGTGAAGATATTGAAAATAATACACAGTTCGAAATGGGTAACATATTGTCTATTTTCATATTAATTGCATTTAATATTGTTTTTGTAAATGCCCTAGGTGAAAAACTTCGTCGTTTAAAACGTGGTGCGGTGTCTACCATTTACGATGAAAATCTTGGGGATTCCCAGCGTGCGGAAAGAGCTCAGCACAAGGAAAAGAAAAGAATTGTCAGCAAGTTACTTGAGCAGAGTGAGATTGCCGTTGCCACTAGAGGAAACAATTTGCATTTGTATAAAGTTTTGTAATAGCCTTACGTAAGCAAACCTTTTCGATATTTTCACGACTTCAACACCTCGCAAAGAGTTGGAAGCAAAATTGTAAGTTTTTAAAAGCAATACAGCACTAAAAATATTGGTTCATTGAACAGTTTTCTTTTTATTACATGCATATTAGAGAAACATTAAAGCAGTGCCCGCCAAACACTTTTCTGGGAAACGAACTATATTCGGCCTTTCACATGTACATAATCGGCTTCTTACACGTACACAATCCGAACGTCAACAGAAAGAGAAGCAGAGCAACAAATTTTATTTAGTTGTATGCAAACAATAGACGAAGTAGGTTGATGACGCATTATTGTTGGATAAAGTAGGTACACTGAGCAGAATAAATGAATATTCATTCAAAAATTTTATAACACAATTTTTCGTACATACACCCCTAGAAATAGGTATGTATATGGTACCAAGTCGTGCTTTTTCTTCATATTAAAAGAACTTTGTGAATTATGTATTTTTTTTTAATACCATACTAGTCCTCAATTAAAACATACAATATGTTTTGTTATTTATCTTTTGGTTTAGTCGTTATTTTAAACTGTTCTTAAATGTCAAGTTTTACCTAATTTTAAAATAAATTTATATTAGATATATATATTTTCATTTTATTTCTACTTGAAATCAATGAAATTTTCTTTTAATATTCAGAGTGCTCGAAGCACGTTATCTTTTTTGCTCAGAAATCCACACTTAAATTATAAAAAAATAATAATAGTCTTTTACAATACATACAAAATTTTACCAACTTTTTCCTTTCTCAGGGCCGTTAACTTTCATTATATGTTTCTATGTTATTTAGATCTAAAAAAAAACGCCCAATGAAAAAACGGCAAAAAAACATACCAAAGTTTTTATAATTAGTAATACAACACAGAAATTTTTTTCCGTGCATTACCACCAACACATTCTCATTTTTTATTTCATAACTAATACATTTTCATTTTAAGACTTTTCTCTTTTTGGCGGACACTGCATTAAAGCGAGAAAATATGAACCTGCGAAAAGAAAACAAAAAGGAATGCACAGAACTGGCAGAACTCAAGCACGAGTAATTCAAGCGGCATCTTACCGCGCTGTTACGTACCTAATACAAAACAGTGCCCAAATTATTATACATTTAAAAGTTCAGCTTAAATTATGTTATACTTACAAAGAATATTTGTTTCCAAAGAAGCCACACTAATGCATCCTCTCGGAAATGGTACAAAAGTCATCAAATAAAAGCTGTGGAGTCAACAGTTGTGGAGTTTATGGTGGTTGGCTACCGTCCACAAATATAAATATGCACTCTGCATGGCTTTTTACAATGGCGAGTCCAAAAATTCACTTTGCAGCACACCTCCCTTTGGGTCTACAGGAAATTGCAAACACTGTTAATACATCCATTTTTTCATGTGCTAAAAATCGTACTTACCTAAAGGGCTACATGTCCAAAATTATTGCTACGTGTTCCTAATTAATCAATCTTTGTATATTTATTAATTCCTGCAAAATTGGGCCATGTAATATTAAAATTAATACATTTTTCTGCATTGTTTACATATTTTTATATGCGTTTTGGCATTTCTCTCTCGCAATTGCACCAAGATGACGTTACGCAAAAATTACGCACAAAAATCCTCTCTCATTGGCGCAATCTTGTATTCTATCATTCTTGGTTAGCTTATTGACTTTTTCGTTGTTGTTCACACAACTACAGCAACGCGCAGTACGACGAAGTTCTTTGATTTCAGCAGTGAGAGAAGAGAGAGTCTTAACAAACTCGTCCGCTTGCCGTTTATGCAAAGCTACCATCTCTGTATGGAGAAATTCACTTTTTGCTATTAAGAGCTGTTTGTCGGTATGTAGGGCATTGATCAGTTCAGTGGAGCGCACTTGTGCGGATTTTAGATCCGCAAGTTCACGAAGTATGTTGGATAACGCTAGTTGCTTATTCTCTTTATCAATGCCGTTTGGATCTAAATAGATACAATTGGATACATTTTTAGACGAATTTTTGCGGGATACTTATTTTTTCCGATCAGTATAAATATGGATACTTTTTTAAATAGGCCAAAATTTTATATAGATACTAGCAATTACCCGGCGTGCTTCGCTGCGCCTTAAATGTATTTTTGTGTTGTAACTCTCCCCCTAAGCTCTTATGGCCTCATTTACAAAATATTTTTAAAGAACTTTATGAAGTTAGATTTAAAAAAAAAATCGATCTATGAAGCATTGTTTATTTCTTTTTTGAGTTAATATATTTTCGAAGGTAATTAGAAACTATGTAAAGAACCGACTTTCTCTTGGAAATTTAATTTATAATCTTATAACTGGAGTCTACTATCGCACCCTTTCCTCAAACGTGTATTAATTCAATATTCAAATAACGTATATTTATATAATTTGAAAAAATCTCCCTGCTATACAAATATGTACAGCAATAATATTTTCAAATGTTGTGAGAGGGAGTAACAAAACAAAATTACTTTTAAGGCGCAGCGAAGCACGCCGGGTATTCGCTAGTATTTAATAATCAAATTAAATTAAAATTTTAAAATAGGTGGCAACCTCCCAAAAAAATATTTTTGGCTGTAACAGCCATACCTAACCAAAAGCGTCAGCGTTGTCTGGTTGGCAAAAAATTCCCATGATCATACAATTTGTATGAAGCATACCGAAATAAAGCGGCGTCAACGCTTAGCGGTTAGAAGATCCGAACTTGACAGGGCGTTGGGAAGTGAAGTTTGCTGCAGCAAACGGCGAAACTGTGATTTTCGTAATTCACATAAACAAACCTATGCTTATTGTTGGTGTTATTTATTCATTTGACGCCCAACGCTTTTGTGTGGGTATGACAGTAGGCTTTCTTTAACCTCTTTCTTTTGACAGCCATACTTCAACATCTACTTTATCTTATCATTCTGCTTTAACTAAAATTTATAAAAATGGCCTCTAATATTGTTTTCAATATTTTAAGTCTAGCAATGCATCGGTGAGAAGTGCATTCAATTCCATGCATTAGGTTTTGACTGATGCGCGTGCAAACATACCAGCAGAAAGACAGACAAAATTTAAAAAAACTCTTGATTTGGCTTCTGTCGCTCTAATAAAGACCTCCCATATTAATTTTTCTTTAATATCTATAATACATCGTTTTTTTACAATTTTATTATATGTACTAGCAATTACCCGGCGTGCTTCGCTGCGCCTTAAATGTATTTTTGTGTTGTAACTCTCCCCCTAAGCTCTTATGGCCTCATTTACAAAATATTTTTAAAGAACTTTATGAAGTTAGATTAAAAAAAATCGATCTATGAAGCATTGTTTATTTTTACTTTTTGAGTTAATATATTTTCGAAGGTAATTAGAAAATATGTAAAGAACCGACTTTCTCTTGGAAATTTAATTTATAATCTTATAACTGGAGTCTACTATCGCACCCTTTCCTCAAACGTGTATTAATTCTGTATTCAAATAACGTATATTTATATAATTTTAAAAAATCTCCATACTATACAAATATGTACAGCAATATTAACTAATATTTTCAAATGTTGTGAGAGGGAGTACCAAAACAAAATTACTTTTAAGGCGCAGCGAAGCACGCCGGGTACTCGCTAGTATTTAATAATCAAATTAAATTAAAATTTTAAAACAGGTGGCAACCTCCAAAAAAAATATTTTCGGCTGTAACAGCCATACCTAACCAAAAGCGTCAGCGTTGTCTGGTTGGCAAAAAATTCCCATGATCATACACTTTGTATGAAGCATACCGAAATAAAGCAGCGTCAACGTTTAGCGGTTAGAAGATCCGAACTTGACAGGGCGTTGGGAAGTGAAGTTTTCTGCAGCAAACGGCGAAACTGTGATTTTCGTAATTCACATAAACAAACCTATGCTTATTGTTGGTGTTATTTATTCATTTGACGTAGCGTTGCCGCTTTTGTTTAGGTATTACACTTCGGCGTTAACGCTAGGCGTCAGAAAACGCTCAGCCCAACGCTTTTGTGTGGGTATGACAGTAGGCTTTCTTTAACCTCTTTCTTTTGACAGCCATACTTCAACATCTACTTTATCTTATCATTCTGCTTTAACTAAAATTTACAAAAATGGCCTCTCTAATATTGTTTTCAATATTTTAAGCCTAGCAATGCATCGGTGAGAAGTGCATTCAATTCCATGCATTAGGTTTTGACTGATGAGTGTGCAGAAAGACAGACAAAATTTTAAAAAACTCTTGATTTGGCTTCTGTTGCTCTAATAAAGACCTCCCATATTAATTTTTCTTTAATATCTATAATACATCGCTTTTTTACAATTTTATTATATGTATAGAATTAAGCTTGAGAACAGCAAAAGCCATAGTTGCACTTTGCGCAGTTCTTTAGCGAACGGTATTTCTTTGATATATTTTGTGTACTTCATATAAAAATATATATCCCCGCTCAGGTAATTCGATAATTAACTTCAATGTATGTACCTATACATACATACATATATTAAAGGTATAAAGTGCAAGTGAGATATTATCCGGATAAACGAATTGCGCAACCTGGGTATTTTTATTTGATCGCTTATAACTTACGTAGTTTTGCATCGATTTTCTTCGATGATAGCTTATTTTTTTTGTAATACAACAGAGCTTAGGGAGAAAAAAAAAATCTGCAAAAAAATAAAAGGTTTTCGAGATCCTTCCCCGCAAAGTACAATTTTTTTTATATTTTTACAAAAAAAATTGAAAAAATCGGTAATGATTGTTCGTTATCTTTGAATCTACAGGGCCTAGCAAAAAGTGTTGTATGCACAGCTTATAGAATTTTATTACCTTTTAAAAGCTTCAAACCGTTTTGGAATTGCTTAATTCGTTCTTGAGATATATATGATTAAGTGGACCCAATTTTTTTTTTTTTTGCAAAAACGGTAAATTGCAAATATCTCAAAAACGGTACCATAAAATTAAAAATAACCTTGATTTTCGGAATCAGGGGGTGATTTTACATAAGAATTTCATAACGGCGTTTCTGGTAAAGAGAAAAAGTTGAAATTTGTGGTCCAGTGTAATCAACATGAAAAAAATGTTTAAGCAAAGAAACAATGAAAAAAGGCCTAACTGTTTGTAAATGACCACCTTAACCTTTATTGTTTTATTATATTTTCGGCTGAAAAATTGTATCAACATACATAAGCGTTGCTTTCTATTATAACGTTGTCCCTCCGAATTTTCCTGAATGTAACGTTTTTCATTTCCTTATTTATATGCTTTAGTGAAATAAAACTCTTAAAAAAAAAAACAAAAAATGTAAAATATTTCCAGAATGTCACTTTTAAGTGAAAAGGGATTTTTCATTTAAAAAGCATATATGGGAAATTCTTGCCGAAGAAAGATTAATCAAAAAGCCTGCCTCCCAAGAAAAACCATGACATAAAACCATGAAAAATGTCATGAAGAAGGTGGAAAATATTCAACATTAGCTTATGTAATAAATGAGATTCAAAGTGTTTAAAAGTCATGCATTTAATGTAAAAAGTTAGTACAATGCTTATCAGCTAGTATCCTTTTTTCTAACAGCTTCTAAACTTATTTAATCCTTTAACTCACTTTTAAAAAAGTGACATTGTGGAGAATCTTTTACAAAATGCAAAAATTAAAGCCTGAAAGCAGTTTCGTACTATGCACAAATTTTCACGTCGGTAAACGGTTTCAGAGAATAAATTTACCAATCTTAAAAGAGTATATAAGTAATACTTGCCATGTACACTTTATTTGGAAACAAGTACATACATACATAAATACATATGTATGTTCATATTTACAAACATACGTATGTTTAATTTGTTGTGTCAACCACATACTGCACATGAGTGTGAAGCGATGCTTCGCAATCGTACATATGTATATAGATACATGTATATACCCTGTGGGAAAATCTCTAGTTTTGAACTGTTGCGCTTCTAGTACATTTAAAACCACTACTAGTTCGCGATAAATCTCTTTTGCATGCAAAGAACTGGCGAATTTAACACAGCGATGTCATAGGAATTGGAAATTGTCCCCCGCTGCATTACCTTTTCTATAGTTCAGAACCAGTCCTAAATTCGACATATGGGATCTAGTTCACTTTGCACCCCATTTTCTATAGTTTCGAACCAGTTGTAAACGAAAAAAGTAACAACATGTTTTCTTTTTGGGTTACCATGGTAGAAAATTTCAATTATTTGCAGAGAAATGTATTTTCAATCTGAAATCAAATTTGTTTCAATGAATGTAAATTAAATTGTACATTTGAAAACACGTTTACATACCTTTCGCTGTAGCTGAATTTGCAGAGCTGCTGACTGTTATTGGTTATATTCCAGAAGGTCTCAAAATGTTAAGATGCTAACACAAATATTAGTTTTGTATTGCCAAACTATGAAAATGCATCTGCCACGTGCAGACTGAAAGCGTATTTGAACGAAAAACCCGCCAAGCAAAAATCTATATAAAGTAAACAAGCCCCCCGCTGCATCCCTTTTTCAATAGTTTCGAAATAGTTCAAAATTCGCCAGATGAGATCTAGTTCGTTCTGCATCCCTTTTTCTATAGTTTTGAACCACTTCTAAATTCGTCATTTTAGATATAGATTTCTAAAATTGTTTTTTAAAAGTACCACATATCACTGCTTTTGAACTGGTGGCGATCAAGTTACTATCGGACTGGTTCGTTTTTAACGATAAAGATCTAGTACGGAACTAAAAATTTGGTTCACCAGTTCGGGGTTTCCCTACAGGGTATTTAGCAAGTTCAATCAGTGATCGTTGTTTAGCTCAACTACGTTTATGTGTATGTATGTGGTACAGCGCAGTCACGTCGCTCATACCCATCTCTTTCGTCTTTGTGACCACGTCTTGTGAGCTCGTGTTTGATCGGCACTGTGACACCCGATTTACATGATTCAAGTACTTGAAAGCAATTCTTGCTCATTCTCTTTTGTGTTTTCTATTTGCTTTTACACGTTTCAATTCTGTTGAATTCAAGTTTTTGGTTCTTTAAATGGGAATCAACGAAAATGCCAAAAGCAAAGCAAGAAAGTTGAAACGACTTGACGGTAAAGACGCATGTGTACTCGTCCCTTTTCTTCTCACCCCCTCTCTTCCACATGCGAGCAGAATTGAATTCAATACTTGAACTGTGTAAAAGCAGTCTGATGAACAGAATTTTCGCGTAGCTATGCGCTGTATTTGGCGACCAAATAGGCTAATGCTTGAACGTATTTGTATTTTTTTGTAACTTTACACCCAAAAAAGGGTGTTTATCTTCCAAGAATAAAAAAATAAGTATGCCACTCTGTTTCCTTTTACAAATGCTTCGTTTTAAAACAAAAATTATTAAAATTGTTTAGTAATTTGAGAAATAAGCCGTGACAAACAATGCCCATATAATCAATTTCATACATATAATAGTATAGATATAGATTCTATAAAGTTTTTTTCGTTCAAAAACCGATTTTCCTTAAAGATGGTAGAAAGCATTGCGATTTTTAAATGTATTAAAAATCGCTACTTAAGCCTGAAATTAAAGCATTTTAATTTTTGTGAACGAAGCAATGAACATTTGAAGAGATCTCACCAAAATAGGTATAAGCGCAATTGTTTTAATTAGCTTAAAAGGATGCTGTAAGCAAGATCTTAATATACATATATATATAATAAATTATACTCTTTCTGTAGTAATCTCTTTCATATCACATATTTCCATTTGTTAATTTAAAAAGAAAGAAGATTTCAATGTAGGTTATAATATACTTAAAAAAAACTAAATTTTATTTATTTAAGGAAATTTGTATGAATTTTACTGAAAATATTTTAAATACACTCTAAAAAAATTTTGTTTATTTGCGCATATTAAGAGAGGTAACCAGTTTCCTCTTATAATGTGTACAAATTTGCACGCCGTGTAATAAAATTAAATATTGCCTGTTTACTTTTACATACCAAATTTGCCGCAAAGAACAAATTTACACATAAAATGTTTAAAGTATAGTGATGAGTATTATTAGTAGGAAATGTATTTTTAGTTTGAAAATTTTTGCAATTTTAAGCATTCTATATATGTGTATTTATGAGTATATTTTAAAGACCTCAAGTTCAAAATCAAATACTGAACATCTTATACGTATATTTATACTGATTCTTGTTGAAAAATATATACTTTTCAGTAGTAGTTTTACATGCTTTTTTAGAGTGTACTTGCTATTTATTATACTACTTTGCAAAATACTTATGCACAAAAAATTTACTTTATAAATTGAAATTACAAATGATTGATTTTATGAAAAATAAAAATATATATACATGTATTCCAAGTCCTTAGGATGGGTTAAATTATGTCTTTTTCTTGAAAATTTTTGGTTTTCTTACAAATTATGAGATGTATACGTAAACAAAGAAAATTGGATACAATTGGATACATTTTTGGCTTGGTCAGTGATACATTTTCTTGAGACGGCGCGGCAACACTGGTCACTACATATCATTGGCGAAGAACTTTGATTGAATTGATTATCAGACACGTTCTTAGGATTAAGAGATAGTTGTGAAAGGCTGTGCGAATTAGATGACGATGTACTCTTAGCTGCGGCTGAATCTTCCCAATTAACGTTAGGGGGAGAAGTGCGGATTGTTTTTTTTGCGAGCAGCGGCACACTCGTTGCAAAAATATTTATTTCCAGAGCTCTCTAAGAAATCCAAGTCAGTGGGAAAAACACCAACACATTTCATATGAAAAAACTCGTTGCAATTTTCACATTGAATTTTTGTTTTAGCTTTCATACCGTCAACTTTTTGACCACAAATACACGGCATATTGGATAACTAATAATTAAAAACTTATTAGTTCCAGACACATAAGAGTCACTGCCTCAGGCACTATGTTATTATTTTAATAAAGTTGTCAATTTGACGGAGAAAAAATTCACCGACTCAGTGCTTAGTATAACACGTCCACTCGCAAGAACGACTTTACTTTCTTGCTGCTTAACTGTAATAAACGCTTTCGATCGAAAAACGTGTAACCTATGTATGTGTTTTCTGAGTTACGCTTTTTTTTGAAATGTTCAGTGGTCCAAATTATGCAAAAAAAAAACTTTTAAAAATGTAATTTTCATTTCGTAAAATAGTGTTTTTATACGAGTAGTATTTAATTCCTTCAAACGATGTATTTCAATGTGCATACAACATGAAAATTTTGTACAAAATTCCTTAGGCGCCGAACGCCGCCGCCGCCGAGTTACGAAAATATCGGCGTGAGGAATGACAAAAAACGGCGGCGGCGGCGTATACCTCTAATGTGTCTACTTTCAAAAAATATTAGCAAAGTCCGGGCTGGTTTGAGCTGTCACAAAATTGTCTCACAGTGTTATCAACGCTATGTTGTCTTTTTATTCTTGATAACACCACTTATAAATTGAAGAAAATGTTCTGACCTGTGGAATTTGACTGTCACTGCTTATGTAAAATTCGTCCCTGAATATGAAATCAGATGTTAAGAAAGTATAACAATTCTTGAGATAGCTTAATTTCCGTTTTTCGAGTTTTGAAAAAAAGCGATTTCACTAAATTGCCATTATCTCCGGATCCAGTTAGTCAATTGCGAAGTTATTTTTATGAAATTGAAGGTAATTAAATATCCCATCAATAGTGTTTGCAACGCTTTTCAATCTAACTGTCGGTGTAGGGCCTATTTACGAATTTTTCGAGAAGTTTGTATCATTTTTGACGAAATTTCACAAGGACTTTCAGTTTTTCTGTATATTACGTCTTAAAAAACATGTTTACTTCCGGTTTCTTTATTGGACGTCAAAGTATGGTATTTTAGGAAGAAAATAAAACCTTGCCGATTCCTGCTAGATTGAAAATGTAGAAGTCATAAGCATTTAGTAAAAATTCAGAAAATCCATTTTGAATCAATTGTAACACACAAGTTTACAGTTATGAAAAAATTGTCCGACCTGCGAAATTTTTATATACACTCTAATGTAAAATATTTCGCTGAATCCGAATACGTAATCAAAATGTAAGAGAGTAGAACAGTTTTTAAAATATAGCCTGATTTCGGTTTTTTGAGATCTGAAAAACGTGCATTTACTTAATTACAATTTTCTTTGGATACATTTGGACAACCGCGAAGTTTTTGAATGAATTTTCATGAAGAATTTTCCGCTGAATTCAACAATCAGAATACAAGAAAGTACTCCAGTTTTTGAGATATAGCCAAATTTCGCGTTTTTAAGATCTCAAAAGGCCGTCCTCGTCAGCAGTTCCGAGTCTATTCAATTTTTGAAAATGAGGCCTTATGCTGGACAAAAAGGGGAGTATAAGGGACTCAAAATGGCGCAAATTAGCCTATGGTAACACAAGTGCCAAATGCACTTTTCTCTCAAAATTTACATTGCTGGCAAGTGTAAATAAGGATTAAAATTTAAAAACTAATTATTACAACGGAAGTAAAATCTGTGGAAAATTACCAATAAAACACTTTTTTGCAAAATCTATAAAGGACCCTTTTATTTCTCAAAAAAACCTGGGTAACAGTTATTCGTCGCCACGCTGTAGTTGGCCAACAGCTAAATGCTGAATCCGGATACGAAATCAGAATACAAAAAAGCTCCTAAATTGCTGATTCAGTTGGATTTTATTGTTGACGAAGATGATAGCAAACTTAATAGCCTTTACTAACGCAAAAATAAATTGAAGATTGGCCAACTAGATCCAGAGAAAATTGCAATGAAGTGAGTGCACTTTTTTCAGATCTCAAAACCCCAAAATTTGGCTATATCTCAAATTTTTTTACACTCCTTGTATTCTGAATTCTTATTCGGATTAAGCTGAAAATTCTTCATAACAATTCATAAAAAAATGTCGCGGTTGGCCAATTACATCCAAAGAAAATTGCATTTAAGTAAGTGTACTTTTTTCAAATCTTAAAAACGCGAAATTTGGCTATAACTCAAAAACTCTTATACTTTGTTGTTTTCCGATTTCGTATTTGGATTCAGCGAAAAATTCTTCATAAAAATTCATTGAAAAAACTCGCGGTTGGCCGTCTATATCCATGGAAAATTATAATTAATTGAGTGCACGTTTTTCAGATCTCAAAAACCCGATTTTGGCCATATCTAAAAACTGTTCTACTCTCTTACATTTTAATTTCGTATTCGGATTCAGCAAAAAATTTTACATTAGAGTGCATATAAAAATGCCGCAGGTCAGACCTTTTTTTCATATCTGTAAACTTGTGTGATACAATTGGATAAAAATGGATTTTCTGAATTTGTACTTAAGTGCTTATGACTTCAACATTTTCAATCCAACTTGAATCGGCTAAGGTACTTTGACGTCCAATAAATAAACTGGAAGTAAACATGTTGTTTTAAGACACAATTTACAGAAAAACCAAGGCGAATTAATATAAGGTGATAGCAGGAGTACAAAAACAAAAATTTACATGTATTTTGTTTTTGCTTTGGCGGAATAAACTGTCAATATCTGTAAGAGTGTGTAGAAATTCAAACAAAATTTTTCAATTTGATTTCAGAAGCCGTGCGGCGAAACACATACACAAAATCAGCTGAGCTAGTAACACCACCTTATATAAATTCGCCTCGAGAAAAACTGAACGTTTTTGTGAAATTTCAATAAAAATGACGCCAACTTCTCGAAAAATTCATTAACAGCTCCAAAACCGACAGTATGATTGAAAAGTGGTGATGGGATATTTAATAACCTTCAATATCATAAAAAGGACTTCGAAATTGAGTAACTACATGGCAGTTTAGTGAAACCACTTGTTTCAAAATTCGAAAAACAGAAATTTAGCTATATATCGAAAACTGTTATACTTTCTTAACAGCTGATTTCATATTCAAATTCAGGGAGAAATTTTACGTAGGTCAAATACCACAGGTCAAAATCACTGTAAACTAGTGTAACCAGGGCCGAAAATGTTAACCTTTTGCTTGGAATTGCTTAGTTTGCTTATTCAGGTTTTCCAAGCTTAATATTAACGACCATGCCTATTTTGCTGATTTCAATGTATAAGTACGAACCTCTTAAGAAAACGGTCAAGAAAAAAATTGCTCGTATTTCGTGTGTGATAGATAGGTAGATAATTCATAGCCTGCTGTCTCACTTTTTCTTTACGAAATAATGGAACGGACATATAGACCTGTTGAAAACAAGGGGATTGCTCTTTCTTCACAAAAAACTTTAGAAAACCATATTTAAAAATTTCTTAAGAACTATGTATTGCTTAGAAAAGTTGGCTTTTATTCAGCATTTCAGGGCGTTTTTTTTTTATTCGTCCAACTAAGAGATTAGAATAATAACTAATAATTAACTCAAGTGGGAATAACGAATATCCATGTAAAAAAAAAATTCATTTAGTTTTGAAATGAAACTAAAAAAGTAAAACTACATACCATCCATTGCGTCACCGTCACCGCCACGTCACCATCACAGTCAAAGATGCGCATGCGTCAAGTTACACACTATCCGTTTGACATTGAGCCTATATAATCATGAACTCTATGCTACTATTTGCAAAATTTCCGTTCTACTTTTGCTTTTCTTCTATTAAGTTTTC
>NW_023458555.1:112550190-112606171 GCF_013731165.1 Rhagoletis pomonella
AAAAAAAAAATTAATTTAGTTTTGAAATGAAACTAAAAGTAAAAGTACATACCATCCATTGCGTCACCGTCAACGCCACCGTCACCATCACAGTCAAAGATGCGCATGCGTCAAGTTACACACTATTCGTTTGACATTGGGCCTATATAATCATGAACTCTCTGCTACTCTTTGCAAAATTTCCGTTCTACTTTTGCTTTTCTTCTATTAAGTTTTCTTCCATAATTTTTTACATTTCGTTTTTCCATAAATCTAAACATTTTCATTTCGGATCGATTAGAAAGTGTTTCCATTAATTTGGCTCTACTTTTGATAATTTTTAGTTTTGATTTGGTGGCACTGATTGTGAGCGATGGAAAAAAAACAAAAAAAAATATATATATAAAATTTTACCTAATGTGAGCAACTATTTCATAGCTCAAAGAAGTACAGAAACTTAAAACCAAAAATAGTATGAATGTAATGAGATAATGGTAAAAGCAGAATATACCAATATGGTAACAGTGTACCAATTCAACAAATATTTTTATTAAAAAAAATCTATACTATATATTATTCTAAGACAAGGCGCTTATTCCCAGCGATCCACTAATAGTACAGAGACAAGTCATGGATCGTGTAAAGTTAGCAAGCGTTTTTTTTTAAGTTACTTGTTAATCAGAGTTCCTGACAGCAAGGCAATAGTTCTATAGTTCCATAATCAAATTTTCAGTAGTTCTGTTAATTAAAGCCAAAAAAGCTAAAAAACAAAAATCGCTTGCTAACTTCACGCAGCAAGACTTTTTTCAGCAAAAACAGTTCTGATACCATCAGCTTACGCGAAATAAAGAGTTCTGCAGTTCCCTAATAGTCCCGAAAAGAGTTCCGCGAAATTGTGAAAAAAATACACTAAATTATTATTATTTTTTTTTTCAATTACCTTTTAATCAGAGTTGCTGACAGAAAGGCAATAGTTCTACAGTTCCTTAACCAAATTTTTAATAGTTTTGTTAATTTAACCCAAAAAAGCTAAAAAAAAATCGCTTGCTAACTTCACGCGCAAGCCTTTATTCAGAACAGTTCTGATACGACCAACTTATAAGAAATAAAGAGACAGTTCCCTAATGGTCCCGAAAAAAGTTCCGCGAAATCCAGAAAAAAAACAATAACAAATTGTTACATACATTTTTTTTGTAATTACTTTTTAATCAGAGTTCCTACAAAACTGCATACTCAAAATCTTTATAAGGGCCGTTTTCTCAAGTACTTCTAAAAATTTATCTGCCCTTTAAAAACAAATTTTGTCCTCAAAAAATGTCTTCGAAGGGCAGATAAATTCTAAAAGGTATTTGCTCGTAATTTCTACCAGTTTGTGTAGATCTTTTTTTTAATATTGCTCAATGGTTGAAATGATGAAATGGACTATATTTTTATAAAAAAATAACTAAAATTAAATAAAGAAAAAATTGTGAAAACTTCTCAATATGGGGGGTGGCTGTAATTTTTTCGACCACTGTATTATAATGTACGTGTGGAAATGTCATCCTATAGGTCAGGCTTTCCCAAAGTGGGTGAGCGTATACCTTGGGTGCCGCTGATAGCTAGAGTATACTAGTGGTGCGGGCAAATTTAGACTTTCCATACACAACGCAAGCGGTTTGATCAAACTTCAACATGGCGGCGAGAAAATCAAAACATTTATATTTTTATTAAAGTTACCTTCAGCGGCTCGTCAAACCCCATACACATTTCGCTCTAAAGCGTAGTTCCCGAGTACGTTTTGTCAACGTAAAATTGAATCAGAAAATTTTCAGTAAATCAGCCGAAAACGTACTTTCACACGTACTTTTCACAACCACTTTTGGTACTTTTGTAGATCTAATCCGCGTTTCATCCACTTTTCTTCCCGTTTTCGGATTAATTTTCGGATTTTTGCTGGCTGGGCTGTTCCCGTAACTTCATAATCACACTGCGAAGGAGCGAATCAACTCGATTTTAGAGGCAGTCTTCTCGTGCTAGTGAGGTACCCATGCAATGCAAATCGAAGAAGAACTTATGATGAGCGAAGTACTTGAGACCTACACCACTACCGACGAAATTTTTAAAGCTATCGACAAATTTGTACAGAACAATGGTTTGAAATGGAGCAAGTGTGCGGATATTTGCAGTGGTTTTGCAGACGAAAGCAGCGATGTCTATGATGAAGCAAGGAGCAGAAAACGCCACGAGAAGTCACTGTATGATCCGTCGGTATTCCCTGGCGACTAGGAAAATGCCGCCACTAGAATTAAAACCCGTATTGGATGACGCTGCGAAGATAACAGAGGCCTGCGAAATTAAACTACATCTCTGGTTTTTTCTAGAACGTCGAGATTTTTTTATTGGTGACATGTATATTTTAGAATTTCTAGCAATTTGCATGAAAACCCCATAAATAAACAAAGTAAATCAGAAAAACGTATGTAACTTCGAAGTTAACGCTAAAAATATTGATAACAGTAGGTTTCACCAGCAATTTAAATGAAAAATGATTTTTTATTTTCTGTCAATTTCCATACAAAATTCAAAAAAATTTAAATCATTTTTCACTTACATTGATTTCGTGAAATTGGCTGTAAAGGTTATTTTCTTAGCTTTAACGCGAATTACCAGCGTTAACTTTTGAAGGTTTAGAAAAAACCATTGTCGAATCTTTTCCCAACATTGAATCTGAGGATGTCTTCAGCTGAATAAAAAACCCGTTTTATGTGACCCGAAAAGTAAACCTACTGAGATGACAAATTAAGCTTTTGAAAACCTTCTGGACATCAGTGAAGACAGTACTTTGAATATTAAGTACTACGAAGGGAGCCAAGAGAGTTCTGGATGCAAGTGTATGCAGAAAATACTGCTGTGGACAAGATTTCATTAAAAATACTAGTGACTTTAAGGCTCTTATTATGAGTTGCATTCGATTTTCGATCTTCGCTAGCTATTGAAAGTGAAATTCGTATTGTGAGCTATGCAACCCTGTCGAAATTTTCCTTGAGTATCGAATTTTCTGTCGAACAGAATTTTGCTTTCGATGGTGAAGTGTTAGAAAATTTTGAAAAATGTATGATTTTGCATTTGTTTTCTTACTTTTTGGCGGCTAGACACTAATTTTAAACAATTTTTATAAATTTCATACAGTTCTCACGTCGTGAATATTCAACACAAGCTCGAAAGCCTGGTTTTACTTGTGAAAGAAAATCCCAATACTTAGTTGGCACGGTCTCTGAGAACAAAATCGTAAGCTATATAGCTTGATAGTTTTAAATAGATTTGGCTCACAAACGCCTCTTTAGACAGTCGGAAGTTTTTAATAAATCTGTAGACAAATTTTTTAAGTATATTTTATGTCAAAATATATTCGAAAGACTACACTTAAACACTCTTAAACATTTTCTACTCCTGGCCAGTTTACCAAGCTCTCATTGTTGAACCAGAACTTCCTTGTACTCATTTTTATTACGTTTTTATAAACTCGCTTTCTTTTTATTTAATTTTTATTTGCACAAATTTACATACATACATATGGATATGTGTTCCCAAACTTTTTTCACCTTGGCAACCTTGTTGTGCTAAACAAAATTCGCGGCACCCCTACTCTTCAAATGTTTACGAAAACAAGAAAACACATTGCAAACTTTATGCTTCTTTAGCTTTAATGTAAGGACTGAAATTGTTTTGATGATTTCATTATTTGCTTTAAGTTTATTGGGAGCTTTGACAATTTTACCCTGAAATCATTTGACGCTGAGAGCTTGCTGGTATATTTGTTTTTAACCGACTTCACAAAAAGGGGAAGGTTATCAATTCGTTTTAATATTTTTATATTTTTTTATGTACATATGTTACCGCATAACTTTGGACAACGTTAACCGATTACTACAATCCTTTTTTAAAGGAAAGGTGTGACCTCACAGGTGGTCCCATTCTAATTCGGTTTAAATCCGATCATTGGAACATGAATAGATTAACGATAATCTTAAATTTGTATATGGGAATTGAAGACGGTTTTGTTGTTTGCTTAAAAATTACTTGGTTATGTAAGCATTTTTTGAAATGCAGTCTCACATAGACATGTGAAAGTAAGGCCCCTGTTATGAGTTGCATTCGATCTTCGACTGTGGTCGAAAGTGCTGATCGAACGAATTTTCATTTGGTATTAGGACGTTCATTCGATGAAGAATAGCGTTTGTTCACAATAATATATTTTTCACCGCAGAGAAGCTTTGTTTACAAATCGAGCAAACTAAATATTGTGCTTATACATATGTATGTAAATTTGTGCAAATGAAAATTAAATAAAAAAAAGAAAGAGAAAGAGTTCTGGTTCAGCGATTCGTTAGAGGATGAGAGCTTGGTAAACTGGCCAGGAGTAGAAAATGTTTAAGAAAGTTTAAGTGCAGTCTTTCGAATATATTTTGACATAAAATATACTTAAAAAATTTGTCTACAGATTAATTAAAGCCTTCCGACTGTCTAAAGAGGCGTTTGTGAGCCAAATCTATTTAAAATATTTTAAAACTATCAAGCTATATTGGGATTTTCTTTCACAAGTAACACCAGGCTTTCGAGTTTGTGTTGAATATTCACGACGTGAGAACTGTATGAAATTAATAAAAATTGTTTAAAACTAGTGTCTAGCCGCCAAAAAGTAAAAAAACAAATGCAAAATCATAAATTTTTCAAAATTTTCTAACACTTCGCTTCACCATCGAAAGCAAAATTCTGGTCAACAGAAAATTCGAGATACTCAACGAAAATTTCGACATGGTTGCATAGCTCACAATACGAATTTTATTTTCGATAACCAGCCAAGATCGAAAATCGAATGAAACTCATCATAAGGGCCTTAAAGTCATTAGTATTTTTAATGAAATCTTGCCAACAACGGGTTTGTTATTCAGCTGAAGACGTCCCCAGATTCAATGTTTGTTTTTTCTATAGCTTCCAAGTTAACTCTGGTAATGCGCGTTAAAGCTAAGAAAATAACTTTTACAACCAATTTTACGAAATCAATTTAAGTGAAAAATGATTTAAATATTTTGAATTTTATATGGAAATTGACAGAAAATAAAACATAATTTTTCATTTAAATTGCTGGTGAAACCTGCTGTTATCAATTTTCTCAGCGTTAACTTCGAAGTTACATACGTTTTTCTGATTTACTTTGTTTATTTATGGGGTTTTCATGCAACTTGCTAGAAATTCTAAAATATACATGTCACCAATAAAAAAAAATCTCGACGTGCTAGAAAAAACCAGAGATGTATTTTATTTTCGCAGGCCTCTGTTATCTTCGCAGCGTCATCCAATACGGGTTTTAAATTTGGTGGCGGCATTTTCCTAGTCGCCTGGGAATACCGACGGATCATACAGTGACTTGTCGTGGTGTTTTCCGCTCCTTGCTTCATCCTACACATCGCTCCTTTCGTCTTTCAAACCACTGCAAATATCCGCACACTTGCTCCATTTCAAACCATTGTTTTGTACAAATTTGTCGATAGCTTTAAAAATTTCGTCGGTAGTGATGTAAGTCTCAACCCAACGAGACTGATAGTTAGCTGCTCCCCAAAGGAGCAAGTATGGAGCGGTACAAAAGCAAAGTAAAAAATAAAATTTTAAATTTTAATTAGTAATTAATTAGTAACACAAAATATTTTCTTTTGAAAAGATGTTAATTTATGTACAAACATGTATGTATGTATGTATGTATTTTCGTATGTATACCACATAGAAAAGAAAAAAACCATGTTTATATATAAGTACACTTAATAAAACCCTCAAATGGTTCACAAAAACGCCATTCTTTTATTAAAATAAAAATTAAAATTTGCATGCATCGCTTTTTAAATGCTTTAGTTGAAGCGCTCACCAAGGGCTTTTTTGGGAGCAGCAAGGGAGCGCTTCTTTCTAATGACACACAATGTTAAAATACAATGATGGGGGCCGCTTACTGCAGAATATGGAGCGCTCCAAAAGAACTAATGGAGCGCTTCTGGCCCCTTTGGGAAGTACTTCGCTCATCATAAATTCTTCCTCGATTTGCATTGCGAATGGGTACCTCACTAAAGCTGGGATCACACGATTTGTACATTTGGCTAAAAATTTGTCAAATTCATAGACACATCATGTGAACGCTAAATTACATTTGTCATTTATCAGAAAAGCCAAATATTTGCCTTCTTGTGGCAAATGAAAAACAACCCTGGTGGCCAAATCGCGTGAACGCAATGCTGCTACATAAGCCAAATAAAAATTACGCAAATGATGACAAATGCCAGTGACAAACATAAAAATATTGTTGAGAGGTATTGCCATTTCGTGCTTGTGAATTTTCCAATTTTGGTAAAATTTTAATATTTAATAAAATATTCGTATCCGAAAACTACCGAAAAATATCATGTTATTTGAAAACAATAATTTAAAACATTTGCTCAACTGAACATTTGAAAACATGTAAATATACGTATTCGACAGTAGCTGAGTGTACAGAGAGCCGTGCGACTATTAGTAAGCTTTCATGAGGTCCCAGGTTCTTATGCCGGCGGACGAACATATTAAAAAGTATTTATAAAAGTATAAATAATCTCTGAGCATAATTAACTATGAAAAAGCATATGTGAAGTTCAGAATGAAAAATTTCAAAAAACCAACCGGAAAAGTATTCGTTGCACAACCCTTCGTGGCACTTTTCTATTCACCTTTCTTTCAGTTTTCGGATCTCTTTCCGCAGTTTTTGCTGGCTATACACATATACAAACATGCATATTGTCGTATAAAGTACAAAACCGCGTATTGTCAAAATCGCGTAACTGACATTTGCTTCCAAAAATTGGAAATATACTGAAATATACTATCCAGAAATGCGCTTGCTTTATAAAAAAGATAACCGTTTTGAAATATGAGTGCTTTTACTATCTAGATAATAATTTATGCAACCTTACATAGGCGGCTTTGCATTTTGTTGATACGCGGTTTTGTACTTTAAACGACGATATACAGATTATTAAAGACGATCTAAATTACACTGTGTGACAAAAAAAATTTATATAGTTCTTTCGAGGTTCACATTTGTTGTAGGTCTATCCAAGCAGTAAAATCTGCATACGCAGAATTTTAAATACACCCTCAAAATCTGGGCTTAAGGTCAAAAACCGTGTATTTCAATGGGTGGCGCACAGGTATACTTGCTCGTAAGTTTATTTCTGTTTACCCGGTGAAAACTACTTATATATGTGTGATTCAAGATAAGACATTTCGCTCCTTACAACAATGTTTAAATTGATAATTTATCTTAAGAAATGGCAAAGGAATCAGTGATCGGACTTAAAAAAAATTTGTGTGGTAGAATCTGGAAAAAAAATTTGGTAGACCTCAGGTTTTGGATCAAACTTTGTACCAAAATTAAAAAAAAATTGCAAGGTTTCACCTAAATTGCAAACATTTTAATTAGAATCTAAAACAAAATTAATTTTAGTATAATAAAGTTTCGAAACATATTTTTAAAGATTTCTGAGTGCTGCCAGCTTTTCTTTTTATCACACCACGATGCAGCGAACATCGTATTTACAATGGGGTATAGTCATTGCGCTGGGTATGCAGTTACAGTTCCATGGCTATACCCAATCCCGACTCTTGCGTCCTCGTTCGCGCACTCTGGGCAACGTGAGCAACCCATGTGCGAGATGCGGTAACCAATCCGAGTGGAGCCTTGGGTCACGGCAGAAAGAGAGGGAGCTTCGATGAGGCCACTATGACTTATTCGGTTTAAGGGCTCACTGAAGTCTGCAGCGTCTGTTCTCTCAAGTGGGCCACCCAATATTGGACGGTCAAGATTTTTTCGCACAATTTACTTTATTCGGCTTGCAACAGGGATGAAAAATGGAAATTTCAGATTGTACCTAATATCACAAAATAAATGTACCTAAATGAGACAGATTGTACCTAAAAAAGTTACATCATTCATTTGTAGTTATTTTATAAATGTTATTTAAAACATGAATACAAAAGATATATGGGCATTCCCATGGTGGCGCACGTGACAGTCGTACGATTTCAATGTGATACAAAAAAGGAATACCATTTGTTTTCTTTAACTTTTTTGGGCCATTGTATAGCACATAATTAGCTCTATATTTAACCGAAAAATGAAATCAGTCGAACTGCTTGGTCCTGAAATATAAGCATTTAAAGAGAGTGTCGTTACGTGACAAAAAATGGAAGTTGATTTTTTCTTTTCTTACAAAATCGCAAAACTCTGCGAATTGTGGATGGCTATTTTCATGAAACTTATTTTAATATGATTTGGAGCAATTCTAGTTGTTTTTAGAGTTTTTTGAATTAATGCAAATTGTTTCAATTCTCTTTTACAACCCCAAGTGTGAAACGTGACGTGACGTGGCGTCACGTGACATAAATTTCCATCGTTATATTTTTGTTAATATTGCTTTTAAATGAATTTTTAACGCAAATAAAACATGTATTTTATGTAGAATATACTTTATATTTTGACTTCAGCGCCAATTCAGGGTCAATTTATTAGAAATCTATGATTTATTATGTTTCAACCACATACGCCAAATTCGAACCAAATCAGACCATAAATACGGTTTTTCGAAATATCTCGACCTTGGCACCACCTAGGAAGACCCCCTGCAAGAACAGTGACAATCATTTGACCGGTAAAATGACGGACAATCCTGACAGAAATACTCGTCATTACTTTGTATGAAAGTTTCTATCAAAATATTAAGGGCAATGTGCAAAATTTGATGGAAAAAAGCGTATGCATGTGAATCATCAATGATATAAACATTGGTCACAAATGAATAATCATGCTTGATGGGATCTTAGGTCAGTATTGACAAATCATACTTGCTATAAAAGTTGGTCAAATATGACTGATCACAATTGATGGGTTTCGACGTCATATTAAACAACATGAGCTTTTCTCTGCTCATAACATTATTAAAATTTTTTGTTTAATTTTAAAACACTTTAATTTTTTTTCTAAATACTTATCGTTTATTTCTTAGCACTTTCTCGGTAAAACTTTAGACCGCGTCCTTTCGCTTCTAGATTTATTTATTGTGATTTATAATGATGTACATATTTTCTTTTCTTGCGAACCTTTCCATCATTAATGACAATCATATGACCGGTAAAATGATAGTCACCGAAAAAAAATCATATTCTATCAGCATTGTCAATCATATGACAGGTAAAATGATTGTCACTGTTCTACCCGACTCGACTGGCATATACATTTTTGCATATGTGTTAATTTTACTTGTGAATGTGTTGGAGTTTTAGTCATTCGCGTCTGGTAGGGCCATTTTATGCAAAGATGATTATACTTACATAGCCAGTATATATTTTAAAAAGCAGACAAATCGGCCCGTAAATACGTTAGATATAAAGCTTTAATTTTTTTTTGTCGTGGTGGACCTTCCGCTGGAAACACACATATGTACTTTAAACATAATTAGGTTTTTTAACTGAGCCGGTATCTATAGACTATAGTCTAATAGGAATCAAAGAAGCATAAGGGGTCCTCCCTTAAACTCGTAAAAGCCTCGTAAACCTCTTAGGGCCAGTTTTTTCAGTGCAGGCCCGTGGTTTAAACTAAGTTTAAACGCCCCGATCTGGCTGGTTTAAACTAAGATCAGCCAATCAAATGTCAGTGAGCTCTTCAATTTAAACTCAGTTTACTTTATATAAGTTTCAACTCGCACTGCAAAAGTGGCCCTTAAAGCTCGAAAATTTACGAGCCTCGTAAAAGAACTGTCAAAATTTGTAATGAGGTCTATTTACCAGCCCCTCGTAAATTTACGAGGCAAATTTGATGCGTAAACGCTTTCGTTAACTTCAGTGTTGCCGAGCGGCCGAAATTTTTATACTAAAATCTATGATGAAATAATGAAAATAAATAAAAAAGTGATACGCGAATAAAATGAATGAGTTTCATCCATTAACTGTATTGACTTAGGTTTTCTGCTAATTTTCGGCATTTTTAATTGTATTTTAGCCAAGAGTGATAGATACAAGATGGCGAGATGTTATGGAAAATACTACGAAACAAAAATTGCTTCATAAAATCCTGGTTGATCTGTCAAACAGTCACTTTACGCACCTATTTACACCTTTTCACAAAGGGGGCGATCCCATAAAAAACCTCGTAAACTTACGAGTTCTACACGGTTTAAGACTTCAGGAGTTTAAGGGCCGGTTGTTCAATATCTGATTAGCACTAATCGGAGGTAAAAGCTCTGGTTAAATACCAACGACTGCTTTATCGATCACATGATATATGCAAGATGTCGAAAACGTCGATAATGATGTTTAACCGGCACGTATTGATAACCAGACATTAGGAATGTTAATCCCGGGATACCGGGATTCCGGTCTTTTTTAAGTCTCGAAAATGCCGGGGTTATTTGCCAAGAATCCTGGGATTTTCGGGATTTGTAATTTACACTGGTGGCAATAACAGAAACAGGAGTGTAATGGGGTATAGTCGTTGCGCTGGGTATGCAGTTACTGTTGCATGGCTATACTCAATCCCGATTCTTGCGTCCTCGTTCGCGCACTCTGGGCAACGTGAGCAACCCATGTGCGAGATGTGGTAACCAATCCGAGTGGAGCCTTGGGTCACGGCAGAAAGAGAGAGAGCTTCGGTAGGGCCACTCCGACTTATTCGGTTTAAGGGCTCACAGAAGTCTGCAGCGTCTGTTCACCAGTAGGTGCGGCTGCAAGCGGGTGTCTGCTTGGGGCAAGCGGCTCGCTATAAAAACGTGTATTTGGTTGCGAAACCACCCCCGTCCCAGCAATGGGTTGTGCGCTGGGCTTGGACCCGCCACGTAAAAACCACGTCCAGTGAAGAAGCAAGGCAAAGCCTCGGATGAGACCCCCCTTATGATGACGACCACGGCAAACGTTTAAAGGACTACGATTTGAGGGCATGCACCTGGAATGTCCGGACCCTTAATGGGGAAGGTGCCTCTGCCCGGCTGGTTGATGTCCTCGTATGGACAAAAGCTGACATCACCGCCATCCAAGAAATGCTTTGGAGGGGGCAAGGCAAACAATGTCTGGGTCCTTGCGACGAATACTAGAGCTGCCATGTAAAGGAGCGCAAATTCGGAGTTGGATTTGTGGTGGGAGAGAGACTCCGTCGCCGAGTGCTGTCGTTCACCCCGGTGGACGAGCGTCTAGCCACAATCCGCATCAAAGCGAGATTCTTCAACATCTCGCTCATCTGCGCCCATGCCCCGACGGAAGAGAAGGATGAGGTATCCAAGGATCTCTTCTATGAGCGCTTGGAGCGCACGTACGAGCGCTGCCCCCGTCAATATCTAAATCGTGCTTGGCGACTTCAATGCCAGGGTGGGCAAGGGAAGGGTCTTTGGAACCACCGTCGGAAAATTCAGCCTGCACAACGAAACGTCCGACAATGGATTGCTGCTGATCGACTTCGCCGGGGCCCGAAACATGGTAGTATGCAGTACTAGGTTCAAGCATAAAAATATCCATCAAGCTACGTGGCTGTATCCGGATCGAAAAACGAGAAACCAAATCGATCATGTGGTGATAGACGGAAGGCACGCTTCCAGTGTTTTAGACGTACGCACACTCCGAGGCCCAAACATCGACTCGGACCACTATCTTGTTGCAGCCAAGATACGCACCCGCCTCTGTGCAGCAAAAAATGTGCGCCCAAATATGCAAGGAAAGCTTAACGTCGAAAAGCTGCAATCACAACAGACAGCCAGCGCTTTCGCTACTCGAATCTCACACCTGCTCTCAGAGAGCACTCTTCAACAAACCGACATATGCGAGCAGTGGAACCACATTTCCCGCTCATTAAGACCCGCCGCCGCCGAAGAAGTAGTCGGATTTCAGCGAGCCCGAAAGAACAACTGGTACGATGAGGAGTGTCAGGAAGCTGCAGAGAAAAAAGATGCCGCCTACAGCGCCACGCTGCGATCGGGCGCAACGCGCGCTATGTGGGACCGCTATAGGGATCTGAAGAGGGAAGCGAGACGTATTTGCCGCAACAAGAAGAGAGAGGCAGAAATACGTGAGTGCGAAGAGCTTGAAATGCTGGCCGACAGGAAGAATGCCCGAAAATTTTACCAGAGAGTTAAGCGACTCACGGAAGGTTTAAAGACCGGGGCGCACTCCTGTAACAACAATAATGGCGACCTAGTAACTGATGTCCAGAGCGTACTTAAATTATGGAGGGAACACGTTTCCTCCCTACTAAATGGTAGCAGCACGGAAAGTTGTGGAGAAGAAGAACCCGAGCCTGCAGTCGATGATGACGGAGTCGACGTTCCACCGCCTGACTATGACGAGGTACGTATAGCAATAACGCGACTGAAAAACAACAAAGCCGCTGGAGCTGACAGCCTGCCAGCTGAGCTATTCAAGTACGGCGGCGAGGAGTTGATAAGGTGCATGCATCAACTCTTGTGCAGAATATGGTCAGATGAACGCATGCCCGACGACTGGAATTTAAGTGTGCTCTGCCCAATCCACAAGAAAGGTGACCCCGCCATTCGCGCCAACTACCGCGGGATCAGCCTTCTAAGCATAGGTTACAAGGTCTTATCGAGCGTATTGTGTGAAAGACTGAAGCCTACCGTCAATGAACTGATTGGGCCTTATCAGTGTGGCTTTAGACCTGGCAAATCCACCTTAGACCAGGTATTCACAATACGCCAAATCTTGGAAAAGACCCGCGAGAAAAGGATCGACACTCACCACCTATTTGTCGACTTTAAAGCCGCTTTTGACAGCACTAAAAGGAGTTGCCTATACGCCGCTATGTCTGAATTTGGCATCCCCTCAAAACTCATACGGCTGTGTAAAATGACGCTGAGCAATACCACCAGCTCCGTCAGAATTGGAAAAGACCTCTCCGAGCCGTTCGCCACAAAACGGGGTTTCAGACAGGGCGACTCCCTTTCATGTGACTTCTTTAATCTGATGTTGGAGAAGATAATAAGAGCTGCAGAGCTGAACCGCTCAGGAACAATTTACTACAAGAGCGTGTAATTGCTGGCTTATGCCGATGACATCGACATCATCGGTAACAAAAACCGCGAAGTCTGTTCTGCCTTTTCCAAGTTGGATAGGGAAGCAAAGCGCATGGGTCGGGTGGTAAACGAGGACAAGACGAAGTATCTCCTGTCATCAAACAAACAGTCAGCACATTCGCGCCTTGGCACCCACGTCACTGTTGACAGTTACAATTTCGAGAAAGTAGAGAATTTCGTTTACTTGGGAACCAGCATTAACACCGATAATAATGTCAGCATTGAAATCCAACGTAGAATCACTCTTGCCAACAAGTGCTACTTTGGACTGAGTAGGCAATTCAGGAGTAAAGTCCTTTCTCGACGTACGAAAACCACGCTCTATAAGTCACTCATCATGCCCGTGCTGGTATATGGCGCAGAAGCATGGACAATGACAACATCCGATGAGGCGGCTCTTGGGGTGTTTAAGAGAAAGATTTTGCGGAAGATTTACGGTCCTTTACGCGTTGGCGACGGCGACTACCACAGACGATGGAACGATGAGCTGTATAAGCTTTACAACGATATGGACATAGTGCAGTGAATTAAAATACAGCGGCTCCGCTGGCTTGGTCATGTCGTTCGAATGGACACCGACGCTCCAGCTCAGAAAGTATTCAACTTGGAACCCCATGGTGGTAGCAGAGGAAGAGGGAGGCCCCCACTGCGATGGAAAGATCAGGTGGAGAAGGACTTGGCTTCACTTGGCGTTTCCAATTGGCGTCAGTTGGCACAGAGGAGAAACGACTGGCGTGCTTTGCTGAACTCGTCCAAAATCGCTTAGGCGGTTACAGCGCCAAAAAAGAAGAAGAAGATGTAGCGAACAAATGTGTCTCGTTCCAGAAATGCTACTTGGGATTTGCCGATTTTGAAAATTTTCAAGTAAAAGTAAACAACGGTCTAGAAATTTGAGATGCACTGAAATTTGCTAATCCTTTCACAAAAATCGCCGGTTTTTATCATTTTCGCTATTAATTCTTTTTATAAATCACATATTTTGCAATTTAACACAATAAAACCACGTCTGATGTCGAAAAATTGAATATTGAGAAATTTTACTCTTTTATCCTCCCATTCAGCCTGTTGTTAGTGTTTAGTGTTGGACAATTTTTGCTCTTAAAATTATGTTGAGCAAAAATAAAACTACTCAAAACGCGAATATGTGGTAGATTTCAGACCTTGTGTGGTAGATGCTCAACAAAGTGGCAGATCTACAACAATGTGGTAGAAGTTCGATCACTGAAAGGAATCTTACAGAGTATATGCAAACTTTTAATTTTTAACATTTTTTCATTTTAAATTACGACTTGTCCGACTATTTTGTTTACTAGTATACATACACAGTGTG
This sequence comes from Rhagoletis pomonella, assembly GCF_013731165.1. Taxonomy (NCBI): domain Eukaryota; kingdom Metazoa; phylum Arthropoda; class Insecta; order Diptera; family Tephritidae; genus Rhagoletis; species Rhagoletis pomonella. The sequence continues at coordinate 112,564,630 of NW_023458555.1, forward strand.
CCCATCGAATTTTTATTTATTTTTTTATTTCATGGCCCTAACCCCTAATTTGCTTCCTTTTTATGAGAAATATTATGGCCTATTTTTATAGGTTTTTTAAAAATCATTTAAAGTTCGCGACTTCTCATTTTAGGTCAGAAAATGTGATTTTGTAGATTTATCAGTTTGATTGTACTACATATTTTGTAATTCTTGAAATAAGAAATCGTCAAAACTTAAAAAAATAAGAAAATATAATTTTTTTTAATTTGCTCAATGAAAATCCCGACAATCCAAGTATGAAAATAGATTATTATACATCGTTTTAAACGCCTATATATCCTCTTCTCACAACATGTTCGATCTTTAAAATTTAATAAAAAATAGTCATTCAAAACTGATAAATGTACAAAACCGCGTTTTCTAGCTTAAAATGATATTAAATGAAAGGTATATTTAAAATTTAAGTTTTTTAGTTTTTTGAGGTGCTACCCCCTGAAATTTTTACATATAAGGAGAAAATATTTATCATTTAATATAGACTCAATTGACCCAGATTAACGCATGTCACAAACGTGTTGGAATAATGAACCATGTATCGTAGTTCTGTGCGTTATTATCTACTTACTCGTACATGTAAAAAGTCCTAAGTATACATACATACTTTAAAGGAACGAAATCAAACTTATTTTTAACCGACTTCCCAAAAAGGCGAAGGCTATCAATTATCAATCCGTAGGAATATTTTTTTACGTATTTTACCGCATAACTTTGGACCAGCGTTGTCACAGACTCATTTTTTTTGCTACCGAAATTTCCTACCAATGCCAACAAAAACCTACCAAACATTTTTTTTGAGTTTTAATATATTTTTTTTCAATGTCAAATTTTTTAAAAACAACTAATTTAATAATGAATAGTTTATTAACTGAGACAGTGACTCTTTTGAGACTTATCAAAACTTTGAAATTATCTATTTATTTACTTAATGTAATGCCTTGCTCCTGTGGCAATAAAGTTGATCGTACTCAACAAGAAAAAATACAGTGCGTGAGGTGCAATGAAATTTTCCACTTGGCTTGTGTTGGAATAAAGCCTGCTGATGCCGAATTTTTGCTTGCTTCGGAACGGAGTTTTTTTTGTAAAGACTGTGCGGATGCACGCCGTGAGTCAATTCTGACGCCTCCCCTACGCCACCTGCCATAGTGGATGATGGGCGGAATGTGGTCTCTGCTAATACAAAAACTGCTAATACTAAATCTTAGTCTCTTAATGCTAAATCAAGTGCTTTGAAAAAAACAACTGATAATAATCTCAGTGAAGATAAAAATCAACAACATCAAATATATTTGGGCTCTTTGTACAACATAATAATAGGAGTGTACGCGTACGCCCAACTATCTAAAGTTTTAGAAAACTTTTACTGGTTTTGCGTTCTCGTACCCAAAAAACTTGCAAAGTAGGGGAAATTGGGAGAGCGAAATGTGAAAGAGAGCTGCAAATTTCTGCTGGAAAAATTTTTCCCAGCTAAAACTTGCAAGCTAGAAAATCAGCTGATCACAAACACATGTTTGTAAATAAACAAAAGAAAATATGGCCTTTTTGAGTTATTTATTGCAAATTTTATTATTAATGCTAGTATACAACGAAAAAGTGAGTAAATTTAATATGCACAACGTTTGTTGTGTTTATTTTTCGCTAATTTGCTATTAATCTCCAGTTTGTTTACTTTAGTGTGTGCTGACCATGGTTGCCGTATGACATTTTTCGTTTGTACAATAATTTACCTTTAAATATACCAAAATAGATTCAAATGCAGCATGCTGAAATGTTGTTTTGCTGAAGTTTTCGGTTTTGGTAGGTTGATTGTTGAAATGAAAATTTTATAATTTTAAAGCTACATCTGTGCTATATCTATTACATTGTTTTTGGATCAATGATGGGTGTTTGGAGGAGATACTCTTGTTTTAGAATACGTCACCATGTGATATCACAAATAATTATGAAAAAAATAACTTATTCATATAATTAATTTGTATTTTAAAAAGATTTTTCTTATCGTAAACTATTCAATTGTATAAAATGCCAAATCGGGGGAAAATGTACCAAACAGAAAATAAATTGCCAAATTAATCACCAGTGGCAACTGTGCAAGTGATCAGCTGTTTCGAAGGTTGCAAGTTTTTGCAAATATTGCGTTCTCGTAGTTCTGTTGATATTTCGTCTCTTTGAGAGCGAATGCTGCTAAATTCTCAGAACTTTTGCTGCTGGAGAATTTTGTCCTCTCAATACGCGTACACACCTAATCTCTCTTCGTGCTGATAATGCCCAGATGCTCAAATCGATAACTGCTTTGCGTGAAGAAAACAGCAAACTTGTGTTGAAAGCTGATAATATGCACTCCGATCTGCTTTCCATGCAGAATTCTCTGCACAAAAAGATGATACAATTGATTTGCTCAGGGCTGAGGTGAATAAACTGCGATCTTTTGTAAATACCGTTGTTCAGAGACTTAGTAGTGCTGGCAGTACGGTGTCTCAATCTGCTGTCTCTTCGCCTGTTTCTCTTTGTGACGCTACGCAGTCATATCTCACCTATAGTGCCGCTGTCGCTAATACAAACAGTGTCAAGCTGCCTGTTGCTCTTCCTGCTTATGACGCTACTCGAACAGCTGTTATTCTTAGTGCTGCTGCGCCCGCAACCTCGGCTTTATCATCGCCTTCATCTCTTTCATCGGCCACCCTGATATCTGTGGATGTAAACAACGACACTAACACCAACAAAGCTAATCTGCCTGTTGCTACTCCCACAACTTCAAGTGACGCTATGCTGTCCGCTGCTCCCACACTTTCGTCTTCGCCTCCTTTGTCGCCCACCCAGCAGACGGTGGATGCTAATGTAAACAACGTCACTGCAGTGGAAACTACTTCTTCTGGTACTAGTATTAACCATCCCCCACAGGTTGGAAGACTGTTGCTAATAACAAGCGCTTGAAGCTGAAACAACCGCTACTTATCGGAGCTAACAACAGTATCATCATTAAGTGTCATCCCTAACCAGAAGTGGCTACATGTATCTTCATTTTCGCCCACAGTCACCGCAGTCGAAATTATCAGTTATGTTGCTAAACATGCTTGTGTAGACGCTAAATTTCTTACTTGCTATATGTTAGTAAAGAAGGGTACTAACTTGAATGATCTCAAAAAAGTAAGCTTCAAACTAGGCGTTTCTGAGTGCAGCTATGAGAAAGTGATAAATAATGAAAATATATGGCCTGCAAATGTTAAAATACTAGAGTTGTCAAACTATCGATGGCACTATCGATAGTATCGATAGCTTCAATTTTTTTAGACTATCAATACTCATTGATAGTTTTTTCTTATACTATCAAAAATATCGATAGTTTAGTAAGACTATCGAACTATTGTTGTTAATACCTGAATTTTTTAATTTGAATTAAAAATTTTGTTTTTTAGTGTGATGCCGACGTCATATTCAAATATGCACGCATTTAGCCCAAAATACATACATATGTTAATCGTAAATCCTGTTTTGTTTGTATAACTTGTGTTTGTTTTTGAATTTCTAAAAAGAGAAGTACTTTGGCTTAGCAGTTACTTAATTTTGAATGATTACAACTTTTATAAGATAATTTTTATTTCACTATGACCTGTAAAACAAAGCAACCTAACTGATTTAGCGCTATCGATAGTGCTATCGATAGTTTTGTTTTTTTCGAGACTATCGTGAATATTGATAGTTTTTCTGAAAACTATCAAAACTATCGATGGTGTGACTATCGATAGTTTGACACCTCTATAAAATACGACCCTTTCGCTTTTTTCAAAAAGACGATGCACCAGAACTCAAGTAGCGCAAAATTTAATGAGACGGTTGGGAGCGCTTCCAATTTGAAGGTGTACTTCCAAAACGCTTCTGGCATTCGTACTAAGTCTAAATTAGTTCGCAATTTTACGTCGCAATTTATGACGTGTTTGTTATTTTTGAGTCGGGGATGAGTTCAGTCTTTAATGATAATGAATTTTTCGACGCTAACCTTTATAATGTCTACCGAAAGGATAGATACGCTGCGAAAACTGGATGTTTAAGAGGAGCAGGTGTCTTAGTTGCAGTTCGTCGCAATCTGCATTCGTATTTAGTTGCGCTTGATAATGATAATTCGCTTCTTGATCAGATCTGTGTATGTGTCATTGGCTCGTCGTTCAACGATTTCTTGTTCATCATGGCTTCCTACATTCCACCAAATAGTAAGGATGACCTTTATCATGCGCATGCTGATAATATCAACTCTCTAGTTTTGAACAAACTTGGTGACAGTCACTTATGTGTTTTAGGTGACTTTAATTTATGCAATGTGCGTTGGTCGGACACTTTTTCGAACTTCGGGCTCACTCCTATCAATATAACTGCCTCGCATGAGTCATATCTCATCGATAGTCTTTTAAGTCTAAATCTTAAGCAAATTAATAAGTATGTTAACAAGTTAGATAGAATTCTAGATCTAATCTTTGTAAGCGACAATATAATCTGCAATATTGAGGAATGTTATTGTCCTATGTCTCAGTCTGACATGCATCATCTGCCACTAATACTGATTTTGAATTGTATAAATTTTTAAAATCTGCTCCTGTTAAGCAAGTTATCTTCAACTACAAGTCTTGTGATTTCGGCAAGTTAAATAACTCGCTTTCCATGCTCAATTGGGATGAATTACTTTCAGCACAGGATGTTTCTAATGCTTTCATTCTTTTAAAACAGTGTTAGTTGATTTATGTAGGGAAAATGTGCCTATTTCCAAAAATAAACCACATAAGCTACCATGGTATGATCGGGAGTTAAAAAAGTTAAAGACTCTTAGGAATAAATTCTTCAAGAAGTTTAAAGTAACTGGAAGTCAGATTTTCTTTGATAAATATCAGAAATATGCTAAAGATTTTAATTGCTTAGACAAATTCCTTTATAAAAACTATATTTTTGGGGTGGAGTTGAGCATTAAATCTAATCCAAAAGCTTTTTGGCTTTTCATAAAGTCAAAGAAATGTGGCTCTTGCATTCCTTCGACTGTCTTTTTGGAAGATAAATGTGCTAGTGGCCCTACTGAGGTGGCGAGTCTCTTTGATAAATTTTTTAGTGCCAACTATGTCTGTGATGATGGTAATTCCTGGCCTGATATAAACCACGATTCAGCTACTGAGTTCAGCTTTGGGACTCTAACCCTGTCACTTGATGACGTGGAAGCTGGCATTTCTAAGCTGAAACCGTCTACGAAAGCGGATGTTGATATGTTTTCTGCCCTTCTCTTCAAGAACTGTCCCGCTCTAATTCTACCTCTACATCGTATTTTTAATTTGTCTCTTGGGTCGGGCGTCTTTATCGAGGAATGGAAAATTACTTCTATTAACCCTATATTTAAGAGTGGTAATAAATATAATGTTCGCAATTACAGGCCCATTTCTAAACTATCAACTGTATCGAAGCTTTTTGAATCTATAGTCAAAGAAAAAATGTATTTTATCACTAAAAGTTTAATCCTGCCTAACCAACATGGTTTTGTTTCCAATCGATCTACTGTGTCTAACCTAGCTGTATTTTGTGAATACTGTATGACGTCTTTTTCTGCTGGTTTCCAGGTTGACTGTATTTATACGGACTTTAGTAAAGCCTTTGATAGAGTATCTCATTCGACTTAATAAGTTAGCATATCTTGGCTTCCATTCTGTTTTTTTAAAGTGGATTAAATCCTACTTGATAATAGGCGCTGTGTTGTCTCGATAGATGACATTTCGTCAGATGCAATCATTGCCTCCTCTGGGGTACCTCAGGAAAGTATTTTAGGTCCTTTACTTTTTATATGATTCATAAATGACATTAGCTCATTTGCTATATGCCGATGACCTGAAAGTATTTTCGATGATAAGAAACGAAAGGGATGCTACTTTGCCTCAGGCCGATATTAATAATCTTAATCTTTGGTGCATAAAATCACGCCTTTCTTTAAATATTAAAAAGTGCTTTAAAGTAACTTTTGCAAAAATTCATAGTGCTTTATCAACGAGTTATACAATCGCGGAGTCTTCGCTAGAATCTGTCGCCGAGGCCAAAGATCTTGGCGTCATTTTTACTTCAAATTTTTCTTTTAGTAGGCATATTAATCTTGTGATTTCTAAATCCTTCTCTGTTTTGGCTTTCGTGAGGCGGAACTGTGTAAAATTCTCTGATCTCTATACTATTAAATTACTATACTCATCTTTTGTTCGTCCCATTTTGGAATATGCTACATTTATTTGGAGGCCATTCCACAAAACTTTCATAAATAGATTAGAACGTGTCCAAAAGGTGTTTCTTAAGTTCGCATTGCGGTCCTTAAACTTTTCGGATCCTATACCACCGTACAGTAGTCGTTTTATTTTGCTTAACCTTAAAGCAGGGATCACACGATTTGTACATTTGTACACAAAAAGCCAAATTTAGATTTGTCTACATTTGCGCATTTGGATAGCGATGTACAAATGATTTGTTTTGCGATCAGACGATTTGGCTGCCAAAGATCCAAATGATTTGGCACACATTTGCGCACAGCAGTAAAGTGACAAATATTGTCCCATGCATCACACGATTTAACCATTTGGTCATAAATACTTAAACAGATGATCCGGTGTCAACCATACTTTTGCATTTATGATTTCGTGAGATTTGAAGTGAAATAAACAAAAATAATATATACGCACAGGTACTCAGAATTTTGAATACACCCTCAAAATCTGGGCTGAAGGTAAAAAGGTTGAAGCATATACTTGCTCGTAACTTTATTTCTATTTGCCCGATGAAAAGTACTTACATATGCCATTTAAGAGAAAACATTTGGTTGTTTACAACCATTTATAAATGGTTAATTTGTCTTGAGAATGGGCACCCTATGTATGTATACTAGTTAACAAAATAGTCGGACAAGTCGTAATTTAAAATGAAAAAAAGTAAACAATTTTAATTTTGCATATCGATGGCTGAGTGGAAGATCGACCTATCTCGGAAGCCAGTTCAAAAACGCCCTGTCTCTGAAAATTTTTCAAGAACGCCCTACTTCAAAGTTTGATTGAAAAACGCCCTTTTTCAGAATTTGGTTTAATAACGCCCTATCTCAAACGAAAATACATTGAAAATAAGCTGATATAGGGCGTTTTTGAATCGGCAGCTGAGATAGGGCATTTTTCAATGAAATTCTGAAGTAGGGCGTTCTTGAAAAGTTTTCTGAGAGAAGGGCGTTTTCGAAATGGTTGCCGAGATAGGTCGATCTTCCACTCAGCCATCGATATACTCTGTAAGATTCCTTTCAGTGATCAGACTTCTACCACATTGTTGTAGATCTGCCACTTTTTTGAGCACACCTACCACACAAGGTCTGAAATCTACCACATATTCGCGTTTTTGAGTAGTTTTATTTTTGCTCAACATAATTTTCTTAATTTTAAGAGCAAAAATTGTCCAACACTAAACACTAACAACAGGCAGAATGGGGGGATAAAATAAACTGTAAAATAGTAAATTTTCTCAATAAAATTTTCTCGTGTTAAATTGCAAAATATATGATTTATAAAAAGAATTTATAGCGAAAATGATAAAAACCGGCGATTTTTGTGAAAGCATTAGCAAATTTCAGTGCATTTCAAATTTCTAAAGCGTTGTTTACTTTTACTTGAGAATTGTCAAAATCGGCAAATCACAAGTAGCATTTCAGGAACGAGCCACATTTGTCCGCTACATCGTGATGTGATAAAAAGAAAAGCCGGCAGCACTCTGCAAGGTTGCAGAAATCTTTCAAAATATGTTGGAAAATATCTTGATATGGAAGGAACTGCATTACACGTTCAAGAAAAAAAAATTGCTAAAACTTAACGCAATTTTTATCAGCTTCAATCTTGCACTTTATTATACTAAAATTAATTTTGTTTTAGATTCTAATTAAAATGTTTGCAATTTAGGAGAAACCTTGCAGATTTTTTTTTAATTTTTGTACAAAGTTTGATCCAAAACCTGAGATCTACCACATATTTTTGAAATCTACATTTTTTTAGATTCTACCACACACATTTTTTTAAGTCCGATGACTGATTCCTTTGCCATTTCTTAAGATAAATTATCAATTTAAACATTGTTGTAAGCAGCGAAATGTCTTATCTTCAATCACATACATAAATACGTATCTTTCATCGGGTAAACAGAAATAAAGTTACGAGCAAGTATACCTGTGCGTCACCCTTTGAAACACGCGGTTTTTGACCTTTAGCCCAGATTTTGAGGGTGTATTTAAAATTCTGAGTATGCAGATTTTACTGCATCGCACGCTTCTCTGCACACTCAGCGACTGCGAAGACCTCCGCACAGAATATTGTTGGGTACAAGCCCATTGACAGATTTTCCTGGAATCTTGGCCCAAGTACGCCATAAAGTATATATGGATGTTCGTATTGTATATTGGCAATAATAAGGGTATAGGTTTGTACTGAGGTATCATGTTTGCGGCCGCCGTTATACGAACGCACCGGTGAATTATTAAGGTAAAAAAAATTGCTGAAATGTTTGGAGATACATATTTTCTATTTTTCTCAAGTAACTATTACTCGTAGTTCCGAACCCTACCAAAATCCAATCAAGCCTACCAACCAACCAAATGGAAAAAAACCTACCAATTTTGGTAGGAAAAGCCCATATTTGGCAATACTGCTTTGGACCACGTTAACCGATTTTTATAATTCTTTTTTTTTTTCTTAAACGTGGTCATATACTAATTTGGTTTAAATCCGATCATTGGATCATGAAGAAATTAACGATAATCTTACATTTGTATATGAGCATGGAAGTCGGTTTTGTTTTTTTTGCTTAAAAATTAGTTGTCCATTTATTTATGAATGATGGGGTGAACAGAAATAATTTTGTTTTGCATCATGCTATGTTTTATACAATAATAACCGTGCAAAGGCCGCTAATAATTTGGCTAGCCAAAGGCAGCACTGACGCAAAGTGATACTGTCATTATCTCAACTTCGACCCATTTGTGGCACGGGTTAGACTAGATTAATTTAGCCAAAATTTTTAGGGAACTACTTTTTCAATAAAGGTAACCATTTTAAGGGGTAGCACCCGCAAATTTCCAATTTTCGAAAATAAGGGCCACTTTAATGTACATATATAAGAACGAAGCCTTAAGCAGTTTGGTTTTTAAGTAGCTATAAATTTTGAAAATGAATTACGGTTTGGCTGAGACATTTGACTTTGACCAATATGTTCTGCACTTTTTCTAGTACTAAAATTTAAGTGAGATATCACATTACGGGATAAATTTTATTGATGGTTTGATGGGGTCTGCATATGCATATATATTTATATACTAGGGAACAAAATAGCCGGCAAAGACGTCATTTAAAATAAAAAAATTAAAACTTTTCGAATATTCTGTAATATTGCTCCGCAATTTCTCAAGACAAATTAACCATTTATATATGGTTGTAAACAACGAAATGATTTCTCTTAAATTGCATATGTAATTATTTTTCATCGGGCAAACAGAAATAAAGTTATGAGCAAGTATATGCTTCAACCTATGAAAAACGCGTTTTTTACCTTCAGCCCAGATTTTGAGGGTGTATTCAAAATTCTGAGTACCTGTGCGTATATATTATTTTTGTTCATTTCACTTCAAATCTCACGAAATCATAAATGCAAAAGTATGGTTGACACCGGATCAGCTGTTTAAGCATTTATAACCAAATGGTTAAATCGTGTTAATGAATGTGGACAATATTTGTCACTTTACTGCTGTGCGCAAATGTGTGCCAACTCATTTGGATCTTTGGCAGCCAAATCGTCTGATCGCAAAACAAATCATTTGTACATCGCTATCCAAATGCGCAAATGGGGACAAATCTAAATTTGGCATTTTGTGTACAAATGTACAAATCGTGTGATCCCTGCTTAACACGAGAAGACTGCCTCTAAAATCGTGTTGATTCGCTCCTTCACAGTGTGATTGTGAAGTCCAAAGAATAAGTAATGTATACACGTGCGCGAAGCTGCTGCGTTTGTTACTAGAACAGCCCAGCCAGCAAAAAATCCGAAAATTAATCCGAAAACGGGAAGAAAAGTGGATGAAACGCGGGTTAGGTCTACAAAAGTACCGAAAGTGGTTGTGAAAAGGGTACGTTTTCGGCTATTTTTCTGAAAATTTTCTGATTCAATTCCACGTTGACAAAACGTACTGGGGACCTACGCTTAAGAGCGAAATATGTGTATGGGGTTTGACGAGCCGCTGAAGGTAACTTTAATAAAAATCTAAATATTTTGATTTTCTGGCCGCCATGTTGAAGTTTGATCAAACCGCTTGCGTTATGTATGGAAAGTCCAATTTTGCCCGCACCACTAGTATCCTTTAACCACCAGCGGCACCCCAGGCATACGCTAACCCACTTTGGGAAAGCCTGCTCTAGCAAACTTATGATTTGCAGATATAACTTTAATTTTCAGTATATAGGTTCTTTGGAGCAATTGAAATATTATCGTGTACAAATTTTATATAAGTAATAAATGAAAAATGAAATATAAGTTCAACAAGTATTGAGCATTTTAAGGCAACAAATTTTTGAAAAAATGGACACATTTTTTTATTACCAAAATGCTCGTTTGGTATATGGGAAGTATAGGGTGATATCTTCTAAATATGTTTATTTTATTCAAATATATGGGCATAAATGATTTTCCCTACAAAAGCACTTCGTCATCATTTTGCAAACACGTGCTTGCGTTGGAGGTGAGAGAAGGAGACAAAAAGTATGTGTGTGTAGGTGTTTCGACTTTTGAGTAACAGATGCCGCAATATTTATAACCTAATCGCAGCGTATCACATAGGGGTATTTGACCGATTTAGGCGGCCAAAATTATTTTTATGAAAATGTCAACTCAAAATGTTTAGAAACCACGTGTTACAATATTTAAAACTGTAAATGGTTAAAATCAAGTAAAAAGAGTGGGAGGATGTATTCGACCAAAACAACGAAAATAAAGTTGCATGAAGTTTGACATCGATAGACTCCATGGTATCGAGGCCCGATTGTGGGGAACATTGATACCTACGTATTCATATCGCCGCGGAGAAGGTTTACATCTAGGTTAGAACATAAGAAGGGTTGCCACCTGCTAAAAAATCAAATGCAATTAAGTTAAATGTATACTACAATATGGGTATCCATCGAGGTTTTTTTTAAAGGCTTTATTTATAATCAGCATGTGGTAAGATTACCATCTGTTTAAAAATTAAATTCAACTTTAGTTCAAGGGAATTAGGTAACTGAAATATGTATAATAACATTGGTGTCAGACTGAAAAGTTTAATAAGGTTATAGTTTGAAACTATTTTTAACAGGGCTGCCACTTGCTTAAAAATTAAATTCAGTGTATATGATAGGTTAAATTAATTTTAACAATATGGATATGGAACATGAGGTGGTTTGCTACCTGTCAAAAAATGCAATTCAATTATTTTAAATGAATTACTACGCTAAGGGTATCATCCAAAGCGCCTTTGAAAGGGCTTAATTTTCGATTGCATTTAGTAGGATTGCTACATATGCTTAAAAAACACTATACGGAGTAACCATTATGTTGAGTTTTATTGAAATAATTTGCACCTTATCTAACACGCAGAAATTTCATACACTCAACGAACTAACTATAGTATATAGTAGTTCGTTTTATTTGAAATGTCTTTTAACTTTCATTTTTTAGTGACACTTTTGTGCCTTCTTAGAATTAGTAATCGTTAGAGTCATTTCCTAGAAACCTTTGGATATATATACATACATATTTACAAGAATTGATTGTTTAAAGTAATGAGATACATACATATATGTAGGTGGTTTGAGACAAAAATCGTACGATTTTACTGCCTTAAAAACTTTTTCCCAATCTTTACTAGAACTTATCCTTAAGTAGAGAATTTTGTTCTAAATGTACTGACAACTATTTTCGTTGTCGGGCGTCTTGACTTTCCTATCACCCCCCTTTACTTACTGAACACTTACATAAAACCCTGTACATGTAAAGAAAACAGGTACAGTACTGCAGCAGTTATTTACGGTTTATTTTTCGGCAGTAGTAAATATTTCCAATGATCAGTGCACAGCAAACGCACCTTTTCAGCAGTTTTTTTTGTTTGTTTCCAAACTACGAACTGTTAAGCATAACACCCAAGCAAGAATCTCAGCGCCGTTGAGTGGTGTTACATAACTTTATGACTGTAGTTCATTTCTCTAATCCATTAAAATTTGCAAAAATTCGATATTTTTCCTTGTAGCTCTGCCGGTACCAGTTCATATTATATTTGTATTAAACTATTTGAGTTATATGATATTTCTCTGCTTTACAATTATATAATTTAATATAATTTAAAAAATGAACACATGACTTAACGCAGATTTTTACAACTTCGGCTTATATTAAACACATCTAAAAACCCAATAAACAATTATCAACACAGCACTTTGACAGCGTTTCGCGAGCGAATTAAAGTAAAGAGGGATTAAAAAATCTAGTCAAGAATTATATTCTCTTCACCCTATATGCAGTTAAAAAAGAAAAAAATTGCTTTTGGAAAATTCGACTGTTGGCCGCCTAAATCGGCCAAATACCCCTCTGTGCGTATGTATGTATGTACATACGTACATATTTTGATTGCAGTTAATGTGGATCTGTTTTTCTTTCAGTAATCTATGTACATATGTTCATATCAGGGTTGTTGCGAATATTATTCCAAAATAAAGGTCTTTTCGGGATAATAAACGAACGGCCTGTCCAAATAAAAAAAAAATTGGTATCATATGAAAGAGGACTGAAATAGCTTTTAAACAGAAATAACGAACGATCTCTATTTATATTTTTTTTTTTATAATTTAATACTAAAGAAATGCATATCCCTGCACAAGGTTTGTTCTATGGTAATTAATTTACATTTTTTGTTGAAATATTTTTCAATATGTGGCTTTCATCGTTTAGGCATTTCAGTTTTAAAGCTTTTTAAGTCCGATGTAATGTGGAACGATTTTCCGTCATCCCTTGTCAAATTTGGTTTGGAGACAAACTGGTTTATGCGTTGTGCCATCTTCAGTGTCATTTTTCGTTCTCTCTTTTTAAGTCATCTTTCATTTGATACCAAACTTGTTTAATTTGGATAAGTGGTTTGTTTATTATCCTGAAAAGACTTTTTCGGGATAATATTCGCAACAACCCTGGTACATATGAATGCATACTACGCGAACAATTTTCGTCATATCAGATCTGTACCGTTCGTTTGATTTTACAAAACGAAATATCAAATTAAAGGGCTTGGCCCCACAGGCATGTGCAATAACTTCTTAATTCTTCGAAAAGAGTTGCCAGCTCATAAAAAAATTAAATTCAAACTATTTTTAAGTTACGTCAATTGTTACACAATGAGTATAGATCGAAATGGTTTTGAAAAGGCTTGATTTCTTAATTATATGTAGGAAAGTTGCCACCTGTTTCAAAAAGCAGAAAATGTAAATGTATATCCTAAAATGGATGTCAGAGGAAAGAGGTTGTGGTTTCAAAATATTATGCAGAGGGCTGCCACCTTGTTACTAAATTATATTCAATAAAAGCAATAGGTTAAATAAATTACTTCAACATGAATATAAATCAAAATTCCTTTGAAGAAACCTTATTTCTTAACTGCATATAGGAGGGTTGCCACCTGATTTAAAATTGAATTCTGTTTTAATTAAGAGTATTAGATAATTTAAATATGTATCACAATACAAGTGTCAGACGAAAAAGGTTTAACGAGGTTTAGGTTTAAAAATAATTTGAACAGGATTGCAATCTGTTTGAAAAGTCGAATTAAATTAAATTGTTTGATATATTGAAATATGGGCGTCAAGCAAAGGAGTATTAAGAAATATTTAGTTTGAGCATTTATAATATTAGAGAGGGTGTCCACCGGTGTAAAAAGTTAAACTTAAATTATTTAATAAGTCAAATGAATTATTAAAGCATGGGTATAAATTGACATGGGTCAAAAATATTTTCTTCTGTACTTTATTTAAGAGGGTTTCCGTATGTTTTAGATATTAAATTCAACCTGAATTGTGAACCTGAATGAATGTGAAAGTCAAAAAAGGTTTAACAATGTTTTGGTTTTAAAATATTTTGAATAGGGTATGTTTTAAAATTGGAACTTAATTTAAGTAAGCATAAGCTAAATGAAATATTAAAATATTACGTGAATCGAAGATGGTAAGATATTTTTAGTTTGAATATTTGGAATATTAAAGAGGGGTGCCACCCTTTTAAACAGTATTACAGGAGTGTCAGTTGGCAGAGGTGAAAGCGTTACATAGGCATGGTGGCAAAGCCCAGGGGGGTTATTTTCGCTCAACTTACCTACCCTATGTTAACAAAATTGTCAAAAAGAAAAAGAAAAGCTGAAAATAAGGCTCGTCCTTACGCAGCCATGGGCGTTGCTCTGACTCCTACTGTTGCTGCGACGCCCCGTAGCCTGACATAGTACGTCTGTCTATTCGTCGATCAGTTCTGTCTCAGTCAAGTCCCTAATCAATACCCTCACGTTCCCTCTTAAGCGCGGGTGTAACACCCACATCAAAGATGAGGAGTCTACCACTTCCTTTTAAATGAATCTCTTCAACCATGCCACAATAAATCCGTTCATTTTCTTACAATTTATTCTACATATAACTTCACACAATAGCTCTTTTCCTAATTTATCTCAGTAAGTCTATAAAATAAAACAACCCAAATTCATAAAACCAAATGAAATTTAAATTACCATAGAAATTAATAAAATTTAAAAGAAGAAATAGAACTGAAAATATAATAAAACTAAGCGAATTTCAGTTTGCTTTAAAAGGAAAATTATTATGATACCTAAAAATAAAATAAAAATTCAATTCGGCTAAGGCTAATAGGAACTTCTAGCAATCCTTAAATTATAATACAAGGTAACAAAAAAAAAATTAAATAAAATTAGTAATAGAAAAAAAAAATCTTGTTATAACAAACGAAATAAATCCATCAAAAGGTAACTTATGAAACTTATCAATTCAACAAACAATTTCAAGAAATATTATTAATCTAAATTTCCAACTCTTTAGCAGTTTACCTATTGCTCTGCAAACACAGTGTGAATGCCCTTAATATGTAAAAACGAAAATTCAAAAAAAAAAAGATAAAACAACCGCGAACAGGAATATAAAAAAAAAGTTAAGCAAAACAAAACCACCTGAAATAAGTATGTACTATGTATAAATATACGTATATATGTACTTGCATCGGCGTAGCCAGAATGAAGTTTAGGGGGGTGCTCGACCCTATTAAAATGACATTTCAGGGTACTATTTTATATATATATACCCCTATACATGCCCCTACCTGGCTACGCCCATGTGTACTTGTATATGGATCAAATTGTTTTTCCACTCACCTTAGTAGCCCCACGATGATGGTACCAACATACTGAGAGGACCCTGGAAGCGGCTGGAAAGCAGTATACATACATACATAGAGTCTCAGCTGAGGTCGGCAAGCCTGAGCTGTCAAATACCTAATCACTCGCTCGTATTTGCGGGATTAAATAAATTAACGTGGTGCAATAGAAACTAGTTTGGGCCGAAATCGAAGAGTTGAATTAAAAATTAATTGAGAAAAAAAAACCAAACAAAGAATCTTAAAGTGTAAAACGAAATTAAACTGGGCCGTCAGGAAACGAAAGAAAACAACAAGTGCCGGTGTTAAGTCAGAACCGAGACCAACCAACCGGCTATATGCGTATAATATAGTAATTGTAGTATTCTTTTGTACACGAGCAGCAAAAGAACACTCCAACTCGGTTAAACTTGTCTTGGCAGCACTGGTGTGAATTGTCAGAAAATGAGCAAAACAAACAAAACAAAATAAGATCAAAGCGATTTACGCCGCATCCGCGATGAGAGAGATGTTCAGGAGGCAATGGACGTAATTTTTTCAAGTTCTAGCTCCAGTTCGGACACAGAAAGCGAGAGTGAGGAACACCCAAAGTGCAGCAATTTTGAAGCCACTCTCGATTCCATGAGCGAGATGGATTTCAAGCTACATATGCGGCTGAAGCGAGGAACTGTGGATTATTTAATATGTAAGTAATACAAACAGTTCGGTATTTTTAACATCCAAAAATAGAAAAACTATGAAATTTTTATTTTAAATTATATTTCAGTTGTTTCGGCTTACTGTTGCCGAAATTAATAAAAGTCAAAGCTTTTTAGCTGTAAATTTGTTCCGGTGACAATGGTGGATGGTGCTATGTTACCACGGTCAATTAGTGCTTTTTCTTAAAAACGAAAACTACTAATTTTTTCTTTAAAAAGCGAAAGTTAATTTTTTTCCTTTTCACAACAAATTAATGCCGTAGTTAACTTTTCCAATTTCAAAAATTACTTACGTTTTAATTTTCAAGTAAGCGTAATCTGTCTATTTATTTCACTTGTTAAATTCATTTTGGACATTATGCATTGTACCTTTAAAACTATAAAAAAATAAAATTAACGTAATTTCAAGACAAAAATAAATTTCACGAAGTTATTTTTATTAGAAAATGTAAATCTAAGACCAAAAACTTAGATACTATAAAAGTCGTTTCAAAACAAAGCAAATGTTTAAATTAAAATCACATTTTTTACATAAATTCAAGCGTGAGTTACGAGATTATTCTTATAAATACTAAAAGCTTAAATAAAATTAAAGTAGTTTCAATACAAAACCAATGTTAAAATTAAAATCACATTTTTTCATACATTCAAGCGTGAGCTACGAAATTATTTATATTACAATATTTAAGTTTAAGACTAAAACCTTAGATAAAATAAAAGTAATTTTAAAACAAAAACAAATGTTAAAATTAAAATCACATTTCCTACATAAACAAAGCATGATTTACGAGACTATTAGAAAATTTAACTTAAAGACTACAAAAACCTAAATAAAATGAATGTAGTTTCAATACAAAGCCAATGCTAAAATTAAAATTTAATTTTTTATATAAATTTTTTTATTAGAACATGTAAGCTTAAGACTATAAAAACTCAAATAAAACCAAAATTATTTCCAAACAAAAATAAATGTTAAAATTAAAATCACTTTTTATCAATAAAATCCAGACTATTCTCGTTAGCATTAATAAACGAATTAAAATTAAAATTAGAAAATGTAATCAAGAAATGTAGAAAAAGTCTGCGTAGATACATCATTTATTTTTTAAATATTCACAATATTTTTCATGGTAAAACTTGTTTGTTATTTTTTCTAATAAAAAATATGGATCATACTTAAAACGAAATCATATATTTAAACCAAGGTTTCAAGCTTTATACAAATTTAAGGAAAATTCAACGAATTTTCATCAAAATTTTAAACTATTTAATCAGAATTAAAAAACAAATTAAGTACACAGTTTTTTAGCCACTAAATTTCCGCACTTTATAATACTAAAATTTAATTCTGATTAAAATGTTCACAATTTTGATGAAAATTCGCTGAATTTTCCTTAAATTTGTATAAAGCTTGAAACTTTGGTTTAAATATACGATTTTGTTTTAAGTATGATCCTATTTTTTTATAAAAAAATAACAAACAAATTTTACCGTGCAAAACATTGTGAATATTTAAAAAGGAAATGATGTACGCAGACCTTTTCTACTATGTGTAAGTGTTTTATTACTTAATTATTGAGGAAGCACAACTCGCAAAATGATTTGAATGTAGTGTAACGTTGACTACTAAGTTTTGGACCATAATTCCCATGAATGCATTGTAAAGTGGTAACAAAAACGAAGTTCGAAGTGGCCAGATTCCAGTGACAGGCGAATATTAGCCATTACTATTCTTACCACTTCATTTAAAAGAACATTCTACATTCAAAATGTCGTGACAAAAATAGTAATGGCTAATATTCGGGTGTCACTCGATCTGTCCACTTCGAACTTCATTTTTATTATCACTTTACAATGAACTCATGGGAATTGAGGTTCAGAATTTGGGAGCCGCCGTTACACTATATTCGATACATTTTGTGAATCGTCTTAAACAATAAAGTAATAAAACAATTACATTTTGTTTATAATATTTTCCAATAATTGGACTTTTTTCAATTCCACTTCCCTGTCCTTTTCCCATTTTTGACGAAGCAGCTCCTGCGTTGCTGCGAACTTTTCTTCCCGTTGTTTAATTTTTTCTTCAAATGCTTTTTTCTTTAGCTTAAATTTTTCATCATCATAAAGTTCGCGCGCAGAACGTTTCCTTTTAGCAGGAGTAGGAGACATTGATTGAAATATTAAGGACAGCGACGATGATGTTGAGGGGAGTGGCGACTGGGATAACGGCGATGATGTTGTGGAGTTGGACGGAGGTGAGGATGCTGGTATGGGCGAACTCTCCTCTAACATTTGTACTGGGCCATCGCCCAATTGCAGCGTATGGGAGTTAGATATAATAGGCCTGCTCCCAAATATCTCCTCCATTAGCTCCATGTACGGGGCGAAGCACGGAGAAGAACCTGTGCGGTTATTGTTGTCGCGTGCTGCCTTATAGGCTTGTGGCAAAGTGCGCATCCTCCCCTCCAAACACAGCGGCGTTCTCCCAGAATCCTGAGGATACAATAATTAAGTGTTTTATAGAATTAAAAATCAGTAAAATAATTACATACCGTAATACCCAAGGATATCATATCCCCAAGTGTATTAGCGTATGCCTGACGCTTTTTCTTGGGTGCTCAAATTTGGCTTTGCGAGCCAAGTAGCACCGCAAAAAACCCTCAGATTCCTCCCGTGTCCACCTCCTTCTAGTAGTTTTTTCCATCCTTAAAATAAACCAAAATGGTTTTCAATATTTCGGAAATAAAGAAATCATTTAAAATTTTACTTACTGCTGCTCCATTTTTCGTCTTTCTATTTTCCTATCTTCGTCGAAATATTTTGACATTTGAATGGAAGAACGTTATACGAGCTGAAATTAACTCGTATATATCAGGGTTGTTGCGAATATTCGCATTCGCATTCGCATTCGCAACCGCGGAACTTCCGAATACATTTTAACATTCGTATTCGCTTCCGCAATAATCAATGCGGAGCTTTTGCGAATGCGAATATTGTGCAAGTGCCCCAAAAAATATATTAAAATACATTGAGCGCATGGAATGGAACAACAAAACGGATTTGATGGCTTATGGTGTACCGACAGCGGTGAGTAATTAATTGTGACTGCCTGAAACTAGGAAAAGCCATGCTCACCTAACTAATACAAAAATTAATTGTAAGCTGTTCATTACAGGTGAACCTTTCCAAGAGGATACTCGGCAATTAAGCAAACCTGAGACCTTTATCGTCCGTGATTCCAATAATTGAAATTATAATAAAAAACGTGGTACCTTTTTAACAAAATAACAAGATTTTAAACTAATTCTGCTGGCAGCCACGACTTTCAAAACAGAATTTTCTTCGAAATTTTCATTCCTACAAAATAACAATTTATTACCCAGAAGACAGGATTAAAAATTAAGTACAAAAACTAAAATCGAAAGCCGCTGATGTCGTAACAGGTTCTCCGAATTCTGAAACAACCAAAAGAATTGGAACACAACGGTGTTTAAACAGCGATATTGCCATGATGCTATATTGTGAAGATGAAAGTCAGGAGTATACATACGAAATTTGCAGCCCCGATGCAATTCTCGAATTATTGAACCGCAAAAAAAAAACTCAAGTCCTCTCAACTGGTGCAGCGTCAATCGAAAAGAATTTACAATTTTGTAAAGTTTCAAGTTTGTCGCCTCGAGGGAGTAGTTATTTAATGGCGCAGGTTTGATTTACGATCCGTTAAGAAACAGGCTTTAAACCGAAAAAGCAGCAAAATTAATCTTCCAATTTTTTAATTCAAGTACTAAATAAAAAAATATTAAAAATTACTAAATTTTCCATTTTTTTACCTAAATCACCTAATGTACTCACCAAAAAATAGTTCTTAAAATACAGTGAAAGGTCGTATAGACGGACGCTCTAATAAGCGGTCACATTCTTGGGAACGAACAATATTTGGTTTTTTTTTTCATACAAGATGGTCTCCCATACACGGACTTTCCGATAAACGGACGCGGACACTCAAAAATGTCGAGCTATGAAAAAACTCTCCCATGAGCGGACGCGAAGCTTTAACAAGCGGTCAATCTTGTTTTGTTTTTCAGTCAAATGTTGACTCTTGCGCTTTTAGATATGTATATGTACACAAGAACATAGCCCATATTCAAAAATATTTTCCTTTCTAGAAAAAGTGTTGCCTTTTCGTTGCCAATGGGAAATGAGATTTGTCGGTAGGAAAGAAAACGCAATAAATTTGAATTCATTTATAAGTCACCCTGTTTCTGTCTATTGAAGAATAAATATTATTTTAGTTTAGAAACCCGCAATTCAAATTTTTTAAGTATGATTTTTTATTTTATTTTTTACGAAATTCCTATAAGCGGACATCTCTCATAGGCGGACAAAAAAGGTGACCATCGCATATTGGAGCTTTCACTGTATTTGACATCCGCATTCGCATTCGCATCCGCGGATGTTAGCTTTTAAACATCCGCATCCGCATTCGCATCCGCGGATGTCTAAAATTCCACATTCGCAACATCCCTAGTATATATTACACGAGTTGTGTTGTTGTTTCGCATGTAAACTGACATTTAAACGAGTGTTCTTTTGTAGCTCGGTTGCAAAAGAATACACCTAATAATAATATAGATTGGCGCTTACACTTATGTTAGTATTTGGCCGAGCTTCTCCTCCGATTTGTGGCGTGCGCCTTGATGTTGTCACACAAAGCGGAGGGACCTACAGTTTTACGCTGACTCCGAACGGCGATTGTATTTTTATGAGAAGCTATTTTTCATGGCAGAAATACATTCGGAGGTTTGCCATTGCCTGCCGAGGGACGACCGCTGTTAAGAAAACACTTTTTTCTATATTTTTGCGATGTTGCTTTGACCAGGGTTTGAACCCAGGTGCTGCAGAGTGGAAGCGCGCACTGCTTACCACTACACCACAGCGGCCGGCATATGCCCATATATAATTTCAATAAAAAAAATCCGAAAAATAGATATTTAAATTTAAGAATTATGCTGGCAAACAATAAAATAAGGAAGGAAATCTAAACAGTTGGCACGTGGTGTGTTACATAACAAAAAAATGCAAACCAAAAATAAATAAACTCAAGAGCAAAAGGAAAAAGGCATTAAGCAAAAAAAAATTAAGCTAAGCAAGAAACACAACGAAAAACTATTAGGGGATTCCCTTAAACTCGTAAAGTCTTAAACCGCGTAAAACTCGTGAATTTAAGAGGCTTTTATGGGAACGCCCCCTTTGGGAAAAGGGATTTTGTGAAGCAATTTTTGTTTCGTAGCATTTTCCATAACATCCCACCATCTTGTCTCTATCACTCTTGGCTAAATACAATTAAAAATGCCAAAAATTAGAAGAAAACCTAAGTCAATACAGTTAGTGGATGAAATTCATTAATTTTATTTGCGTATTATTTTTTCATTTATTTTAATTATTTTATCATACATTTTAGTATAAAAATTTCGGCTCCTCGGCAACACTGAAGTTACGAGGTCGTTTGCGCATCAAATTTGCCTCGTAAATTTACAAGGGGCTCGTAAATAGAGCTCCATACAAATTTTGACGGTTCTTTTACGAGGCTCGTAAATTTACGAGCTTTACGAGGTTTACGAGGCTTTTACGAGTTTAAGGGAAGAACCCTTATAACTAGGCAGGCTGCGCTGCTGGACGTAGTGGCTGCTGGCCGCTCTCTCTCAGCGTCAGATGGGGCGATCGCGCCACTTCTGACGGCACACATAGGGACGAATCGACAATATAGGACGACAAAAATTTTTACTCCATATGTATTAACAGATTTCAATGAAATTTGGTATTAAGGGATTTTCATCATAGCTGATTTCGAATATTAAATAAATTTCCAAAATTCACAATGGCGGATCCAATATGGCGGACGATTTCTTAAAAAAGTCTATATTGTTATGAAGTTTGATGTTCAGAGATTTTCGTCGTCACTGATTTCGAAATTGATATTCAATTTTCAAATATCAAAATGGCGGATCCAACATGGCGGACGATTTCTTCAAAAATGTATAATTTTTTATGAAGCTTGGTATTTACTCCATATGTGTTTGACAGATTTCAATGAAATTTGGTAATTGAGGATTTTCGTCGTCACTGAATTCGAATATTAAATTAAATTTCCAAAATTCAAAATGGCGGATCCAATATGGTGGACGATTTATTAAAAAATGTATAGATTGTTATGAAGCTTGGTATCCAGAGCTTTTCGTCGTCACTGATTTCGTAATTGATATTTAATGAAAAAAAAAAATCAAAATGGCGAATCCAATATGGCGGACGATTTCCTCAAAAATGTATAAATTGTTATGAAGCTTGGTATCCAGAGATTTTCGTTCTCAATGATTTCGAAATGATATTATATTTTCAAAAATAAAAAATGACGGATCAAATATGGCGTCCCGAACAATAGCCGTTATACTTTTAACGCAATGCATTACCATTTGAACCAATTTCGAATTTTGAAATTTTAATTTCAATTTCGTAATCAAAGAGGATCTTAGAATACCAAGTTTCATATGAAACTATAATTTAAAAATAGTGGTCCGCCATATTGGATCCGCCATTTTGAGTTTTGAAAATTTAATACCAATTTCGAAACCAGTGACGACGAAAATCTCTGGATACCATGCTTCATAACAATCTATACATATTTTAAGATATCTCCCGCCATATTGTATCCGCCATTTTGAATCTTGAAAATGTTTGCATATTAAAAGCCAAATCAGGAAGAGCTAATTTATTGCAACACGCACGTTCGCAAAATCACTATGTTCTTTCTTAGCAGAGCGTAATAATTCGACAACCGACCACCTAACCAAATGTCTACAAGAAAAAAAATATTAAAAATCAACGAGATTCTTTAACAACTTAAAACTTGCACATTATTACTCCGTAATTCAATGGGCTATTGAACCGCATACTTAAAAAAATTCCAAAAAATCTGAATAAAAACTTGAAAATCTAGCTGAAAGTTTGCAGATTTTTTATAATTTTTGCACAAAGTTTGAAATGTGAATTTATATTGTGTTAGTTATATAATGAGCTAGGCTTTTATGAAAAAATAATAAACATTAAATAACCAAAAGAAAAACAGCCAAAATCGGTCAAAATGTTGATGACTTAATCAGCAGATCACAAGTGTATGTATAACATGATTTTTATATTACTGATCTAAAACCAGTTTACAATAGTGGTATTCACCAAATTGTATACAATAAAAGTTTAATAAGAACAATTCTGTGTGCATACATGGAAAAGACGTCCTTGGGTAGGAAATGACGTTTTTCAAACCAAGAGGGACGTTTTCTCATGCCGAAAACCTGGAAACACTGGCTACGTATTCAGCACAGCTGATCTTTATATGCTGGTTGTTGTTGGGCCTGCACTTGTTGCTCATAAATTTATGTTGTGTCGTATTTATGTGTGTGTGCGCATCCACCCAGTAGAACTTGGGAGCATCGTACGATTGCTCGGTGAGTACTCCCTTGGGAGTATACGAATACTCCCCATTGCTCCCTATGCTTCTGTGTATAAGCATGTAATTTTGTATACTCCCTTTAACATTGGACGTCCTAGGAGGGGGAGTAATCCCTTTTACCTCCTAAACGAGCAATCGGGGAGCACACACAGAATTATCATCCCACAAACCTCCTAATATAGCAATACGGGAGTACTCCCATAGTTACCTCCCAGAAACCTCCCAAAAAGACAACAAGGGAGTGCACATAGAAAACATCCCATATTCCTCCCGAACGAGCAATAAAGGAGTGCTCCCATTAGAGACATCCCGAAAACCTCCTGTAGGAGTAATAAGAGAGCAATGATAACGAACATTTTACATTAGCCAAATAGATTTGGCTATTTATTAAATTTTTTTATTTAACTTTTTAATCACGTGCATTTGTGCAATATTACAAGATCTCAAAAATAAAACATAAATCATACGTCTTACATCATTGCTTAATTTTAGAATTATATTGCAGAGAAATCATATGAAATTAAAACATAATAATAACAAAACAGTAAGATAAGATTTGAATTGTATTCACCTATATGCACATATAAGTATATACTCCTATATGATTTCCTGGGTGTCAAGGATGCTTGCCAGTTCAGGAATCCACCAAGCGGGGAAATTGTGAAGGTGACTTTGCTTATCTGACATCTTTGTCACCCATGCGATGTTTAAACCCGGGGGTCACACTTAAATGCTGACACTAATTTGCGCAATCTGAAAAGTATTTAAGTAATACAATACATACTTAATATATTTAAACAAAAGTTGAAGTACATACCAACGGACTTTTATTAAAATCTGAGTGCTACCCAAATTAAATTATTGTGTGCTCCTTATGCTTCTATAAGGAATATTTTCTGTTGTTTTTTTTTGTATGATAAATTTTTTCGAAAACACAAATTTCTTTTGGGCGAGGTGCGTATTGCTCTCCTATCAATCAAAAAGAATACTCTTGGATTTATCGCTTAGGAGACATCACTTTTTGCTCCTAAGCGAGTAATAACGGAGTACAAAACCGACAAGTCTCGCTTATTGCTCCCAAATCATGCCTCAGGGAGCATTCTTTAATTGCTCGCTTAGGAGATCTCTCATTAAGCTCCTAAGCGAGCAATACAGGAGTACAAAACCGAGAAATCTCGTTTATTGCTCCCAAATCATGCCTTAGGGAGCATTATTTCGTTGCTCGCTTAGGAGATCTCTTATTTGACTCCTAAACGAGTAATAAAGGAGTACAAAACCGACAAATCTCTCTTATTGCTCAGAAATCAGGTTAAGGGGAGTACTCTTTTATTCCTCACATAGGGAGATCTCCCTTCAAGTTCTAGTGGGCACGTTTCCTTTTACGTGCTACTTTGTGTTGAGTGTTGCAAGTGTGCCCTTAAGTACGTCAGTTCGCGCAACTTACATGCATCTTAAAGGAAGATGCTTAGGGAGGTCATACGGCCCTTATATGGTTGTTGTATATACTGGGGCCTTGGTGCGAGTCCTAGGGCAGGTTGTATGTTGATGTAGCGATCTGCAAAAACAAAATCATCAGACAAATTGTAAGGGACAGTGTTCCGCCAGGGTAAGCTCTCTGATAAACAAAAAATTTTCAGGTAAAAGTGTCACCGTTTTTGAAATATTTAAATTTTTTTGAATAAAAAAAAATCGTGCCTTTTCATGTATTTTCTTTAACTGCACCTACAAACCAGGCTATACTTAGTAAATTTTTTATGTAAAATACTTCCAGATAGTTGCTTTTCCATACTCAAATGCAATGTTGTTAAAATATATTAAGGAACCATCATAAAATTAGGACTATTTTGGGATTTTTAACTTTTTGATATTTTCTTTCCCAACTTTGACTATATCTGGTGAAAAAAAATGTGCTGAGCTATAACTTTAGATTACATAAAAAATTACTCATTTAATAAAGAATTCAGAAAGGTGCCACTCTTACTGTTTCGAATAGAAAAAAAGTTATAGCCGCTTTTGTGGGCAATGGACTGAGACACGCTAGAATGTATTTAATAGATTTAAATTTAAGTTGTTCTTGTTACCGGCCAATGACATGCTAAACAGTACAAAGGTACATTATTACCTGCTCCTGACATTATTTAATGTTTCTTACCGGAATTCGGACTAGAGTCTATAACAAGGGCTAAATCTATCAATATTTTTTATGAAGGATGGGTTCACGTGAAATAAAATATACATGAGTTGTTTGAAAAAAAATTTATTCATTTATTGATAAAATATGCTCAAATTGGCGACCTTATACTCTAATACAAGCTCGGCACCTTTTAAGAAAATACGCTTTTAGAGATCTTAAACTCGATTGGGCTATCTCAGCAGCAGCTCCATTTATTTGTCCCCGTAAATGCTCTTCGTATTGAATTGTTTTTGAATAAATTTTGTCCTTAAGACAGCCCCAGTAGAAAAAATCTAATGGATTCAGGTCTGGCGATCGAGCGGGCCACGTGATTGGCCCGTATCGTCCAATCCATCGGCGAGGATAAGTTTCGTCTAAATGAGCTCTCTTTTCACGTCCGTAGTGAGCAGGGCACCCGTCATTTTGCAGCCATAGTCTTCGCCGTAGGTTTAAGGGTACATCTTCTAAAAGAGTTGGAAGCCGTTCCTGAAGGAACTCTAAATAACTGTGAGAGTTGAGCGTTGGCGGCAGTTCCACAGGTCTAAATATCCGACAATTAAAAATACCGCACCATAAATTTATTTTGTACCGGTACTGCGAACGATCTTCTCTCATTTCGTGAGGATTGTCTATCTGCCAACTGTGAAGGTTATGTGAATTAAAATAACCTCCACGTTTGGATGATGATTCATCGCTCCAAATCATTTTATTAAAAAAGTTGGGGTCTGATTCATGCATTCGCAACATTTCACGGCAAAATCTAACCCTCGACAGATAATCTCTTCCTTGTAGAACACGTTGAATGTGGTAGGGATGAAATCGATGGTCGTTTAAAGCTTAGTGAACTGTAGTTTTTGGTATTCCCGTCCGTCTTTCCATCATTCTCACTGAAGTCGATGGACCTAGATCCACTTCCTCTAACACAACTTCAACATCCACCGTTGCAGGACGTCCTGTTTCGCAGCCACGCCTTCCGGGTATGTGACCTTAAAAAAGTGAAAAATGATAGTTAACAAGCAAGCAAACAAGAAAGGTGTAAACATCACTTACCTTCATATACATATATCTCTATGGGTCCGGGCGAATACTTCACGACCCGGATGCCGACGATTGGGGTATCGCTCTGCATAGAGTCTTTGAGCAGCTCTGGCATTACAGAAAGCTTAACCGTAAATTAGGTGAATATCCGCATATTCATGCGACGTATGCGTGTTCTCTGTCATAGTATTAATAACACAATGTTCGAAGGGTCCAATTTCACAAAATCCACTTTCACAAATTCCGGTAAGTAACATAAAATAACGTCAGGAGCAGGTAATAATGTACCTTTCTCCTATTTAGCATGTCATTGGTCGGTAACAAGAGCAACTTAAATTTAAATCTATTAAATACATTCTAGCGTGTCTCAGTCTTTATTAAATGAGCAATGTTTTTATGTAATGTAAAGTTATAGCTCAGTACATTTTTTTCACCAGAGATAGTCAAAATTGGGGAATAAAATATCAAAAAGTTAAAAAACCCAAAATAGTCCTAATTTTATGATGGTTCCTTAATATATTTTAACTACATTGCATTTGAGTATGGAGAAGCAACTATCTGGAAGTATTTTACATAAACAATTTACTAAGTATAGCCTGGTTTGTAGGTGCAGTTAAAGAAAATACATGAAAAGGCACGATTTTTTTAAATTAAAAAAATGTTAATTTTTCAAAAACGGTAACATTTTTGCCTGAGAATTTTTTGTTTATCAGAGAGCTCACTCCCCCACCTACCTTCCCCTAAAGTTTGGCAGGTTACTTCTGGGAAACCCTGTATATATTTTTTTTTTTTTACTTCCTATTTTTACCCAGCCATCAAAGCAAGCCGAATAATTCGATTTCGAGCCTTCAGCTCATACTCGTGCCAAACTTTAAAGGCAAAAGTTTACTTGGCAAATTCGCCATACATTTGGTTTCAACCGCGTAAAACCACCAAAATTATTATACTTTTTTTCTATTCGCGTATCATTTTTGCAAATTCAGCTCGGTTCACTGGCACTTCAACTAAGTGTGTTATGTTCATGGTGGATACATTCCTTGCAAAAAAAAAAAACAAAAAGAAGTCACAAAAGTGCCAACTAACAAAATGTTTTTTTCTCACTTGGTCACACATTAAGTTTAGCACAACTGGAGAACCCATTTTATTTTAGTTAAAGTTAATCTTGGATAGAAATCACATAAACTTACCTCTATCTCCACTATTTTCGAGCACCAACGTATATATATAATTAGGATCCCCTATAGCTGGCGGTATCCAGGACGATGCCGTTTTTGCACTTGGCCGCTTTTAGTCTTTTTTCTTTTGTATATAAATACACACACACACTTCACCACTGCTAATTTAGCTTATCCCGCGCGACACTTTTACAAGGCACCGTGACTTCATGATTAACATTTTCGGGCTTCCTCCGCTCTAATTTATTCTGTCCAAGCTAGCCGAGCGTGTCACTTATGCCTAATGTGACCAACCGTACTTCTTTCGTACTGCTGTAGGGGTGCTATGGGTACTAGGTGACGTCTCTCGTCCAAATTAGTTTATTAGCTCTAGGAAACCAGATTTAAGCCTATATTTTTCAAGGAGTCCTTGTCTGGTGGAACTCACTAGAGCGGAGCAATTGGAACCACACCTATACTGGCGCATAACATAGATATGTTGAACACGGCGCCTGCGGATATTGCAGACAGGATTGTCACAGTGCGAACTGCTATTCGGCTAAGGGAAACTGGGTCATTTTGTGACAAGAAAGGAAAATAAGACGTTTCTCTGCTGCAGCAAATGTTTTTATAGGGAACTTTAAAACACGTTACCTCTCAAGGGCTAGTGATGGGGGTTCTGACAGGCCATTGTGCGATTGGTATTCATGCCGCGAGACTAGGAATTTCAACTGATCCTTTTTTATCAGCTGCCAAGATGAAGATGAAGTGGAATCATCTGAACACTTTATACTGTCCAACCTTCGCGAGGCTAAGATGGAAGCATTTTGGCTCGGACTTCTGATCAAAGACTGAGCTCTCAGGGATCGAAACTTCGTACTCGGTCGCGGAGTTAACTTAACCAAACCTATCCAGTACTTCTTTGAGCTATGAAATACTCTAAAATCTCCGATGATCCAACCTAACCAGTTTTTCTTTGAGCTATGAAATACTCTAAAATCTCCGATGATCAGCCACTCAATTTACTATCATGCAACCATACACCACACGCACGCCACTTCCTTATCGAACCGCAGGGTTAGCCAAGTTTCACACGTCAGTTGGTATGTTGAGTTGATAAAGGGTTTATGGCTACTTTCACATCCTTTACTTCCACACTGACACATGCACACCAACACCCCTACTCATGGCAAAGGCTGCTGTTACAAAAGGTGAACTCAAATTATTTAATAAGTTAAAGCAATTATTAAATAAATATTATAAAAGAAAAACTTTTATATACAACGCTTTTATAAATGGACTAAAAAGTAGAAAATAATATTTCTCAGTCCCATAAAATTTGTTTTGATAACTTTTGATTTTGAAATTTAGCAAAAGTTATAAACCATTTATGAGAAAATGCAAAGCGTAGGGCGCATGTAATAGACCCGAGTTGATATGAAGTGTAATATACATGGGCGTAGCCAGGTAGGGGCAGGGGGCCCGGGCCCCCCTAACTTCAAAATTTTCGCCTAAATATTCAAAAATTGTTCCACGAAATGCTTGCTTGATACCTGGCTGCAGTCGACAATGAGCAAAAATAGTTCAATTGTTTATTACTTTGTCTTTAGGTTTGTGTCTTTTCTTAGCGTACAACGAAAGTTTAGTATCACAGAACCAATCTGAGTTTATTGATAAAACTATAGACCGTTTGGGTGAACAGCCAAGACGTTTACTTCTTAAGTGTGACAAAACAAAATCAAGTAATATACTTAGCATAAATGAATATACCAGCATAAAAAGTATGCATACTCAAAATGTTCAATACTTCCTCATATTTATACATACCTAAGTTTATAATTTAAGAGAAGATATTTCGCTGCAAAGCAATGATTATAAATAGTTAATTTACCTTACAAAATTGCAGGGGAATACGACAGACTACACGGAAAATAGTTTATTTTTTTTTCATTTTTTATTTTGAATAACGTCTGGTCCGGCTATTTGGCTTACTATACAGGTATGTAGAGCTATGAATTTAAAAATGACATCAGGGTTTATTTGAGATATTCGCTTTTGACCACTATGTTTTGTACATTTCCCAGTACTGCAAAGCTTTTGACTGCCATTCAACTGGGTTTGGGTCCCGCAACGTTAAAACCCTGTCCAATGAAAAAAAACACATGCCTCGGATGATACCCCCTTCTTTTGATGACGATCACGGCAAACATAGGAAGGACTATGATTTTAGGGTGTGCACTTGGAATATCCGAACCTTTAATCGGGATGGTGCCTCTGCCCGACTGGTTGATGTCCTAGGGAAAAATAAAGGCTGACATCACCGCCATCCACGACATGCGATGGATGGGGCGAGGAAGGTAAGCGTGGGGCCTTGCGACGTCTACTACAGTTACCACGTAAAGGAGTGCAATTCGGTGTTGGATTTGTGGTGGGAGAGAGACCGGCGTTCACTCTAGTGGACGAAAGTCTAGCCACAATCCGCATCAAAGCGAGATTCTTCAACATCTCATTCATATGTGGCAATGCCCCGATGGAAGAGAAAGACGAAGCATCCAAGGCTCTCTTATCTTAGAGCGTACATATTAGCTGAGGGTGATCGACTTCGCCGGGGCCCGAAACTTGGCAGTATGTGTTACTGGGTTCTAGCATAAAAAGATCCATTAAGCTACATGGATGTCTCCACATCGAAAAACCGGAAACCAAATCGAGCTTGTTGTGATAGATGGAAGGCATGCTTCCATGTTTTGATGTACATACGTACAATCCGAGGGCCAAACATCGACTCGCACTACTATATTGATGCATCCACTATACGACCCAACCTCGGAGCAGCAAAAAAAGGGCCCCCAAAAATGCAATGAAAGTTCAACGTCGAAAAGCTGCAATCAAAACAGACGGCCAATGAATTCGGCTCTCGACCCTCACAACTGCTGTGAGAGAGCACTCTTCAACCAACCGACTTGCGTGATCAGTGGAACCACATTTCCCGCTCATTACTGGTACGATGAGGAGTGTGAGAAAATGCTTGAAATGCTGAAATACTGAAAGAAGTGGAGAAGATGGAGTCGATATCCCAGCGCCTGACTATGACGAAAAGTGGCAAAGCTGCTTGAGCTGACGGGCTGTCAGCTGAGCTATTTAATTACGATGGCAAGGAGATAATAGGGTGCATGCCTGACGACTGGAATTCATGTGCGCTCTGCCCAATCCACAAGAAAGGCCACCCCGCCATGCGTGCCAACTACCGCGGGATCAGCCTTCTAAGCATAGGTTGCAAGGTCTTATCGAATGTATTGTCTACCATAAACCAGGGCCCAATTGCACCAATGACTTATCATTTATCACTTTACAACTTTTAGATAAGCCTTTTTATTGAAAAGTAAAGTTGATAAGTGTTGCACTTTTTACTTATCATAAAAAACTTATCAATTTAAAAAAAAATTAATAACTGGCATGTTTTTTGGATAAGTCGATTTGATAACCATTGCACAGCCAATTTCTTTTGCTTTTCAAATAGAGAACTTTTCCAATAATGTGCTTAGCTAAAATGATTACCGTTTCTCAATGGAAAACGAAAGCTTAGCAAACCCATGTGCGATTTGATAAACATTTTCAATTTATCTTTTTTTTCTTACTATGTCGCGCGCACAAAGCACAGCCAATATATTAGCTGTCTTAAAAATTATTAAGGAAAAAAGCAAGTCCGTATTGACTATGTATGTTTACATAAATAATTAAATTTTTCTAAATTAAGGATTATTTATTTGGATCTTTCCAAAATAACTCAGTAACAAAAACACAAAAACCACATTGCATTAATTAAATGATTTCCGTACCGGTTAACAAATCATAGTTCCATCAATGCTCCCTGCGTCTTAAGGAAATTCACCAATGTTGAAAAATTTTGTGGCAATATTTTTCGTAAATTCCCGCCAACAAATAGTTTCATCCATCAATTTGTTTATCAGGGCATTTGCCACTCGATGGATTATTGTACATACCGCTAATTTGTGAACCCCATGCATTTGACCAATTCCATGATGTTGGCTACCATTACCTAATTAGTGCAGAGTCAATAATAATTGCTGTAGCGGACTTAAGCCATTATTACACCCACTGTTATATTGTAGATCCGCTCCAATTTTTAATAAAATTTCTTCAATTTGGCTACGAGATAGCCGAAATTTTTCTACTACATCAAAATCTATACTGTAGCTGATTTTTTCTTTTATGACACGCCTTTTATTATTTGCTGATTTTCCTCCTCTAATAAATTTAATAGTTCGAATCGAAGCATTTTTTGTGTCAATATTTTATCGAATCACGTGTTAGAGCTTAACTTTTAGATTGTTAAGGTATAGTTGTATTATCCTTATACAATAAATAAATAAATAAATTCATTCAGACTGAATAAATGTAACTTATCACTTGTATGATAGGTAAAATTACTTTTAGCAAAATAATGCTAAAGTTAGCAAAATGAAAGATGATAAGTGATATATACAAATTTTTGGTGCAACGAAATGCTAATAAATTTTGATAATTTGCATAACTTATCACTTATCCGCTAAAGCCTTTTCGCCAAGCATTTCAAATTTAGGTGCAACGCTTATCTATGATTTTGAGTGATATTTTACTTATCAACACTCATTTAAGTGACTTTTCCTTATCATGTTGGTAAAACACAAAACTTTGCGTAAGTTCGATAATCTGCTAAAATGCTAATGATAATTCGTTGGTGCAATAGGGCCCAGGTATTCACAACACGCCAAATCTTGGAAAAGACCCGCGAGAAAAGGTTCGTCACTCACCACCTATTTGTTGACTTTAAAGCCGCTTTCGACAGCACTGAAAGGAGTATCCTATATGCTGCTATGTCTGAATTTGGCATAACCTCAAAACTCATACGGATGTGAAAAATGACGTTGAGCAATACCACCATCTCTGCTCTGTTGCCGTTCGCCACCAGACGGGGTTTCTGACAGCGCGACTCTCTTTCATGTGACTTCTTTAATCTGATGGAGAAAATAATAAGATCTGCAGAACTGAACCGCTCAGGGACAATTTACTACAAGAGCGTACAATTGCTGGCTTATGCCGATGACACTGACATCATCGGTAAGAAAAATCGCGAAGTCTGTCCTGGCTTTCCGAAGTTGGGCAAGGAAGCAAAGCGAATGGGTCTGGTGGTGAACGAGGACAAAACGAAGTATCTCCTGTCATCAAACAAACAATCAGCACATTCGCGCCTTGGCACCCACGTCACTTTTGACAGTTATAATTATGAGAAAGTAGAGAATTTCGCTTATTTGGGAACCAGCATTAACTCCGATAATAATGTCAGCATGGAAATCCAACGCAGAATCGCTCTTGCCAACAAGTACTGCTTTGGGCTGAGTAGGCAATTCAGGAGTAAAGTCCTCTCTCGACGTACGAAAACCACACTCATAGGCGTAGAACGAAATTTAGGGGGGGGGGGGGCATACAAAAAAAATTAAAAACCAATAACTTACTTACTAAAAAATTGTTTATTTTAGCTTAAAATTATTGTAACCAATAGAGGTAAATATGTTGTACAAAAAACCAATAAACAGAAGTTCACAAAAGTTGATATAAAACTATTCGTCGATTTAAATTTTTAACTTATTACTGAGCATGTTTATTATACGAGGAGGAAGCATCGAAAGTCTAACCCCGTCAGTGTGAGACTTTAACCCAAACTAAACTTCCTACTGTCATGTACCATTCCCCTCCCGGTACCACCGTCAAGGATTTCGTCGGGATAATAACACTGTGCGACTGATAAGGTTATAGATATATTCTCTTCTTCTTCTTCTTATTTGGCGCTGTAACAGCCAATGCGATTTTGGCCAACTGACGCCAATTGGAAATGCCAAGTGAAGCCACAATACTTTCAGAGGTGGGGCGCCGGTGTCCATTCGAACGACATGGTCAAGCCAGTTGAGCCGCTGTATTTTAATTCGCCATACACGAGCATGGGCATGGTGAGTGACTTATAAAGTCGAGAGAGGACATTACTCCTGAATTGCCTACTCAGTCCAAAGCAGTACTTGTTGGCAAGAGCGATTCTGCGTTGGATTTCCATGCTGACATTCTTATCGGTGTTAATGCTGGTTCCCAAGTAAACGAAATTCTCTACTTTCTCGAAATTGTAACTGTCAACAGTGACGTGGGTGCCAAGGCGCGAATGTGCTGATTGTTTGTTTGATGACAGGAGATACTTCGTCTTGTGCTCTTTTACCACCAGACCCATTCGCTTTTCTTCCTTGTCCAACTTGGAAAAGCCAGGACAGACTTCGCTGTTTTTCTTACCGATGATGTCACTGTTATCGGCATAAGCCAGCAATTGTACGCTCTTGTAGTAAATTGTTCCTGAGCGGTTCAGTTCTGCAGATCTTATTATCTCTCCAACTTCAGATTAAAGAAGTCACATGAAAGAGAGTCGCCCTGTCAGAAACCCCGTCTGGTGGCGAACGGCAACAGAGCAGAGCTGGTGAGCCCTATGAGTTTTGAGGGGATGCCAAATTCAGACATTGCGGCATATAGGAAACTCCTTTTAGTGCTGTCGAAAGCGGCTTTAAAGTCGACAAATGGGTGGTGAGTGCAGATCCTTTTCTCGCGGGTATTCTTGCGGTAGTTGGTACGCATGGCGGGATCGCTTTTCTTGTGGATTGGGCAGAGCGCACTTGAATTCCAGTCGTCGGGCATGCACCTTATTACCTCCTTGCCATCGTAATTAAGTAGCTCAGCTGACAGGCCGTCAGCTCAAGCAGCTTAGGCACTTTTCGTCATAGTCAGGCGCTGGGATATCGGTTCCATCGTCATCGACTGGGACCTCGGGTTCATCTTCTCCCTTCTTTCAGTGCTTCTGCCATTCAAAATATAATCCGAGTACGTTCTGGACATCGGTCACTAGGTCGCCATGGTTGTTTCTACAAGAATCTTGAAACCTTCCGTAAGTCGCTCAACTCTCTGCTAAAAATTTCGGGTGTTTTTTCTGTCGGACAGCATTTCAAGCATTTTCTCACACTCGTTATCGTACCAGTAATGAGCGGGAAATGTGGTTCCACTGATCGCGTAAGTCGGTTTGTTGAAGAGTGCTCTTTCACAGCAGGTGTGAGTGTCGAGCGCCGAATCCATTGGCCGTCTGTTTTGATTGCAGCTTTTCGACGTTGAACTTTCATTGCATTTTTGGGGGCCCTTTTTTTTGCTGCTCCGAGGTTGGGTCGTATAGTGGATGCATCAATATAGTAGTGCGAGTCGATGTTTGGCCCTCGGATTGTACGTATGTACATCAAAACATGGAAGCATGCCTTCCATCTATCACAACATGCTCGATTTGGTTTCCCATTTTCCGATGTGGAGACATCCATGTAGCTTGATGGATCTTTTTATGCTAGAACCCAGTAATACATACTGCCAAGTTTCCGGAGAAGTCGATCACCCTCAGCTAATATGTACGCTCTAAGTTAAGAGAGACTTCGATGCCTCGCCCCTCTGTTCCATCGGGGCATTGCCACATATGAATGAGATGTTGAAGAATCTCGCTTTGATGCGGAACACCGAATTGCACTCCTTTACGTGGAAACTGTAGTAGACGTCGCAAGGCTCCAGCTTACCTTCCTCGCCCCGTCCATCGCATTTCGTAGGTGGCAGTGATGTCAGCCTTTATTTTCTCTAGGACATCAACCAGCCGGGATGGTGCCCGAAGAAGTGTTCGGATATTCCAAGTGCATACCCTAAAATCATAGTCCTTCCTATGTTTGCCGTGATCGTCAACAAAAGAAGGGGGTATCATCCGAGGCATGTGTTTTTTTTCATTGGGCAGGGTTTTAACGTAGCGGGACCCAAACCCAGCGCACGCGGGCCACTCCCAAACATAGTGGTCAAAAGCGAATATCTCAACTAAACCCTGATGTATTTTTTAAATTCATAGCTCTACATACCTGTACAGTAAACCAAATAGCCAGACGCTATTCAAAATAAAAAATTAAAAAAAATAAACTTTTTTCCGTATACTCTGTAATATTTCTCCGCAATTTTGTAAGGTAAACTAACAATTTATAACCATTTCTTTGAAGCGAAATATCTTCTCTTAATTATTAATTACATAGGTATGTGTAAATATGAGGCGGTATTGAACATTTTGAGTATGCAGATTTTTTATGCTGGTGTATTCATTTATACTAAATATATTACTTAAGAAGTAAACGTCTTGGCTGTTCACCCAACCTCTATAGTCTATAGTTTTATCAATAATGTCAGATTGGTTATGTGATACAAAACTTTCGTTGTACGCTTAGAAAAGACACAAACCTAAAGACAAAGTAATAAACAATTGAACTATTTTTGCTCATTGTCGACTGCAGCCAGGTTTTTACCCTTTTTAAGTGGAAGTGCTTTGAAGTTAGAGAGAATAACTTGATACAGAACCGGATGATCCACATATCCACTTTTTAAATTAATTTACTAATTATTTTGTTAGCGTTGGGAGTATGATTTGTTATACAGTATATATATAGGAAAAATCTTGAAAGTTAAGGGGGCCGAAATTATCAAACAAGCATTTCGTGGCACTATTTTTGAATATTTAGGCAAAAATTTGGAAGTTAGGGGGGGGGGGGGGCCCGGGCCCCGGCCCCTACCTGGCTACGCCCATGACCACACTATAAGTCACTCATCACGCTCGTACAGCGGCTCAACTGGCTTGACCATGTCGTTCGAATGGACATCGACGCCTCAGCTCTGAAAGTATTCTGGCTTTACTTGGCATTTCCAATTGGCGTCAGTTGGCCGAAATCGCTTTGGCGGTTACAGAGCCAAATAAGAAGAAGAAGAGAATAGATCAATAACCTTATTAATCACACAGTGTTATAATCCCGACGAAATCCTTGAAGGTGGTACCGGGAGGGGAAGGAACGGTACATGACGGTAGGAAGTTTTGTTTGGGTTAAAGCATAGTTGTGAAAAATGCATTAAATTTTTTAATGCATAGCATTTTAATGTAAATGAAAAAGATTAATGCATTAATTTTTGATATTTAATGTAAATGAAAATTTCAATGCATTAATTCCGAAGAAATAATGCTAATAATTTTTTTTTGTATTAACATTAAAATGTTTAAATGAATGCCATTGCAATCATTTATTGCATTAAAATTATAACAAGCATTAAAAACCCATTAACTAATTTTATTTTGAAAGTAAAAACTCTCTGCTCACGTTGAGGGTAGAATTTTAAGGTAAAAAAAGATAGTGACGGACGTTAAGGCTGGTTTTCACTATGTCAAGTTCAATGGCATTTGTCGTTAAATACGTAAAATCACATTATCAAATGGAACTAAAAACGGTTTATTGATTGATTTAGATTGAGGACCTACTCAGTCGTGTACATGCGCTGCTAAACTGACTATCTGTCCGTTTTTGGCTCATACTTAATATATGTAATCGGTATGCATCAACAATCGACATAAAAATCTATAAAAGCACTCTGCGTTGCATGCACATTGGCTTTCATTTTCATAAAACATCTAACAATGTTTAGAAGAATTTTTCTACAAATACACATAATATAATGAAGCAGAAAAAACTATTACTAATTATTCCAAGTCCTTCCAAAAGAGGTTATTTATATTTTCCTAGAAAAAAAATTTAATGGTTTTTAATAATGCCAACGAGCAAAAGTATTAAGCATTTTAGTGCATTAAAATTTTTTCATTAGCATAAGCTTGGATAATTTAATGAAAAAAAATTTCATTAGCATTACATTTGGTGACAGGTAATAAGATCAACGGAAATAAGGTCAATTGACTGTATTTCCCACTCTGGTGCGAAATAAAGTCAATTGACATTATTACCTTTTTAAAAACGAAATAAAATCCATTGACATTATTTCGCTTTGAAACATTATATTTGCTTAGCTTTGCGGCGATCCGCGTTAGCGCGCACACCACGTCACGCTACGCCGCGTGTTTGTTTTTGTTCTCAAACCGTGCCATTTTTCCCTATTTTACTTCAAATGGCACTTAATTTTTCGATTTGGCACAAAGTGCCAAGATGGCACTTTTGTAAAAAAAAATAACATTTCAATACATTTTTGTGGAATCCTTTGCGTGCACTTCTTTTTCTCAACTAAAATTCTCGAATTTATAAAGGCTATTCAACTGGTTTATCTTATTTTATCATTGCACTTTTGTTTGGAAAATGTAGCTTTATTTTATTGCTAAATGTGAATAATTAAAAGGAATGACACATTTTTTGACACTTTTATTTTTCTATTTGGCACAGTTTGGCACTTTTTTATCCTCAATATGGCACATCATAACTAAGGATAGTTGGCAGCCCTGATTGAAAGATTTCTGCTGTGTTTTCGGGCAACAACTTGTCTGCAGTAATAACGCATATAATTTTTGTTTCAAAAGTGTGTGAAAACCAATCAATTAACTTGGACGATCTCAGTTCCGATATTAAATAATCAATAATTGTTTATACCCGCATTTTGGCACATTGGCCCGTTGAATGTGACATCTAATAAATAGTGTCGTCATTTTTCCTTATAGAAAGGTTGGTTTCTTTTCCACTTTAGACATTCCGAATTCGTTCAAAATATGCTAATTTAAAACACAGAATTCTTTCATCAATTTAAGACACAGAATTCTTTCAGTGTTCCTCTGGAGTTCTTGGACATGGATTGTTTCTTCAATTTAATAGTGTTCGCTTTATTTTTGTGGAAACGAAACATGTTTTGCAAGTTATTGATCATTTCACACTCTTTCTTCAAATGTTTCTCGTATTCCAGCTGTGCGCAGGCGTTTAGTTTTTCGCATCGTGTTTTTACATATTCGTAATTTAAATTTTTTTAATAAAATCAATTGCTGGTAGTTCATGATTGTGTGTGGATTAATATCACAACACTGAGGATTTGGCAATAACCTTTTTCATCTATTAAAAAACAACACTTACGGGGCAATGTTTATTGTAAGAACAACATCTTTTTCTATGAATCGACATACTTTAAGCATTGTTGACGCTATTTCCATTTGAATGAGGAAATAGCGTCAATGACTTTATTTCCAAATTTTTGTTGAATTTATTTCGCTTTTGAAAAGGTAATAATGTCAATTGACTTTATTTCGCACCAGGGTGGGAAATAAAGTCAATTGACCTTATTTCCATTGGCCTTGTTACCTGTCACCTTACATTTTTCAGAATTAATGCATTGAAATATTCATTTGCATCAAATTTCATAAATTAATGCATTAATTTTTTACATCAACATTATTGCTTTAAATACCATTAATGCATTAAAAAATTAATACAATTTTCACCACTCTGGGTTAAAGTCTCACACTGACGAGGTTAGGCATTCGATGCTTTCTCCTCGTAAAATAAACATACTCAGTAAAAAGTTAACAATTTAAATCGACGAATAGTTTTATATCAACTTTTGTGAACTTCTGTTTATTTGTTTATTTGTTTTTTGTACAACATATTTACCTCTATTGGTTACAATAATTTTAAGCTATAATAAACAATTTTTTAGTAAGTTATTGGTTTTGATTTTATTTTGTAGGGGCGCCCCCCTAAATTTCGTTCTAGCTACGCCCATGTTAATATATGTATGTATGTGGATATATGAATAATGACCGCTTAAAATCGA
Organism: Rhagoletis pomonella; assembly: GCF_013731165.1. Taxonomy (NCBI): domain Eukaryota; kingdom Metazoa; phylum Arthropoda; class Insecta; order Diptera; family Tephritidae; genus Rhagoletis; species Rhagoletis pomonella. Next base: position 112,604,386 of record NW_023458555.1, read on the forward strand.
TCTCAAATTTGTACTTTCTCTGTAGAAATTTTAGGTATATATTATGTAGTTGACTATTGTCAATTAAATCTAATGCTTTGTATTGCATGCGCCCCACGCTTTTCATTTTCAATCTCATAAATGGTTTATAATAATTTTTGCTAAAATTTCAAAATCAAAAGTTATCAAAAGAAATTCTATGGGACTGAGAAATATTATTTTCTACGTTTTGGTCCATTTATAAAAGCCTGGTATACTAAAAAGATGTTTTTTGTATTATTTATTTTCTACTTTTTAGTCTTGTCTGTATAAAATTTTGCAATAGATATTAAAATAATTCTCCCGGTCGAGAGGTAAATGTCGCCCTATGCACTAGACTTTTTTATAGGATCTTTACAAAGCAAAGGTTTTATAGCAATGGTTTCTGGACACACAACATTCCAAGTTGATAAAAGCGTGGTAAAATATGGGTATCAAATGAAATGTGTTTAAAAAGGCTTTATTTCTGAACTGTATTTAGGAGCGTTTATCGTTTTTAAAATAAGCAAATTTAACTTAATTCATCAGGCACATGAAATTTGTAGGTATCACAATATCAGACGCATGACATTTTTTTATTTCCGAACTATATTTAGGAGGGTTGCCAGCTGATTCAGAAGTCTTAGCTACCTTATGCACAAATTCGAAGACGAGGTTAATGAGAAAACGAGCACGAACACGAAGAAGAATCCTAATACTGGGACCTAGGCTAATATAAAAAGCAATACAAATTTCTGCAGTATGAAAGGAAATGAAAATCCAAAGTAGTGATACACGTCATGGCATATGTATGTATGTATGTCTATGTATAAGCTGATGGTACATATGATTGAAGCTAATGTGGATCTGCATCTTTATTGCTAATTTTTAATATTTTGCAATTCATATTGATATATTAAATTTAATTCAATGCAATCAAAACGAATATTTCATGTACCGTGTTTAACTTGAATGTGATCCGACACAGCCTCCAGGTCAAGACGAAGGCGCTGGACTGATAATTTTTCTATTTTTTTGTTCTGATGTTGCTTTGACCAGGGCTTGAACCAGGCCCAGCGGAGTGGAAGAGCGCACTGCTTACCACTACACCACAGCGGCCGACATAAATTGATTTAAATTTGCTTTTAAGAAATTAAACTTATTGGTACATAACATGTACATATGTATATAATTCATACAACCAAAAAAATGTTAAATGATCTGATCTCTGTGCCTAAGACTGTACTTGCATTTATTTATTTCTTGTTTGTTTTAAAATGTACAAAGTACAGTCCAAAGAGGATACATGAACTGAAGGCATTTCAGGCCTACTGTTCGGTAAAACCCCACAAAATTTTGGGCATACCTCAAACACGATGGCTTTCACTAGAAAGCGTTTTGTTAAGAATAGTTGAGCAATGGGATAGTTCGAAACTTTATTTTATTTCCTGCTTTTACGAAGTAAACGGTATGCGATCTGCACACCGGGCAGAAGGAATGTGTTGCAAAAGCAAATGCTATTTTTTATTTCTATCGTAGGTATATTTTGCCCTTAATTAACAATCTTAATAAGGAGTTCCAAGCTGAAAGCTCTCGTTTGCCATACTTGCATGTAACTATCAAAGCACATTATATCTTAAATTTGAGTAGCTTTATAAAAAAAGATGCGATCAGTAACAATATTAATATCGATTTTGAAAACTAAATAATCATATAAAAATATCTGACATTTTTGTTCGAATGAAAGCTGAGAGGTTTAGGAAAAGTTATATCAATTTTTCTGAAGTTC
>NW_023458555.1:112606181-112617466 GCF_013731165.1 Rhagoletis pomonella
GCTCTGCGGCTGCAGAACGCAAATTTTCACCACTTTCTTTGATAAAAACTAACTAAGATTGAAAGTATCAATAGCATAATTTTATGCAAGGAACTTGTAAACAAAAATGACCCGCACCATGTGTGGTCAGCTGCTAAAGGTTTGCATGTCTAAGTAGTTGATTTAAATTTACCATTCTGAAATTAATCATATTGGTACATAACATGTACATATGTACATAATTCATGCAACCAAAAAATGTTAAATGATCTCAGCTCTGTGCCTAAGACGGTACCTGCATTTATTTATTTCTTGTTAATGTTAAAATGGTTTTTCTTAGATATTATTTGATTTATTCCATATTGATACTTTGATACTTAAAATATAAAAGTGATACATATTGATACATTTTAAGTCTCTTCTTTGCTACAATTTTACACAAACCCGCGGTCATGCTGGTTGAAACCCAAATGTTTATATCATCTCTAAACATTTTTCTCATCATATATTTACTCCACATTGTACTATGGTCTGGCAGCTAATATTTGCTGGCCATCATTCATTTATAAAGTCATTTTTTAAAGTATCGATACATCGATTTATTTTCGTCCCTTCACTAAATAAATTATCCGGAGTAAAAAAATCTTACTCCTTGGCTGCAATTCTTTATTCATTCAGAACGTTTGGAAACATTTTTTTTGTTTACTTATTCTTTAGAACGTTCCTGATGATATGTTAACGTATATTTCAAACGCATTCTGTTTATTCCGCCTGTGAAATGGGATACATTCCGTATAAAGAAAAAAGCTTTTCTATTGAGATATCAGCTGTTAAAGTTTACATTTCTAAAAAAAGTAAAAAAAAAAAATTGTTTCGTAGTCAGCATTCTTGTAGTTCGAATTAGAAAAAGTCCTCGAGTGATAAAGATACGTTAAAATTGCATGGACACGTATAATGAAGGTAATATTTGTTTGCTTAACAAAAAGAAAGCTAGAATATAGCTTGCTAAATAAAATAAATTCATTTTCAAAATGGACTCTAATTGGATAATAATATCCCACTTTAAATAGAGCTATAAAAAATTGGCATCATTTGGCGATATTAAAGCTTTGTGAAAGTGTTTAATTTAGAGTTTGTGGGCTGAGAATCATGTTGCAATTTCTTGCACTTTTTAAATAATGGGCTTTTTCTTAGATAACTTCTACGTGTGTTTTGCCGTACTTTTCGATATCTGAAAAGAAGCAGTCAGCTGAGTTGCCAAAAAACCGCCGATTGAAACTGAAGAATATAACACCTACCTCAAGGAAAGAGCAAAAATGATATGCAAGTAAATAGGCGAAAAATGCTTTTTGCACTTTTCGTTCTAAACTTGTGCGTTACGTTATTATTTTAACCTCATACCTAGCCTAATTATAGGTAATATACTTGTTGTGATAGTGTATTTTCAAATAAATACTTAAGTACAAATAAAATGTAAATACAAACTCTCATGATACTTATAAATATCCAAAATAATGAGTTTTTATTTGACGCACCTACATATGTATGATTATGGAAAAATATATAGCAAAAATGTGGTCTACTATTTTGAACTAAATTTTTTTTTGCTCCGAATCCGACAACCCCACATTGGACCCGCGTTTTAAATTTAAAAAATCTGGCATCGCCACCTCTAAATCCCCCTTATATATGTAAAAAGTTTTTGGCGCAAAGGAAAAAATATAAAATTTGGTTGCCATACTGGGTCGGCCATTTTGAATTTCAAAAATCTGTCATCATATTCGAAATAAGAGACCTCGAAAACCCCGCATTAGATGAGTTTGTGGTGAAAAGGAGAAAATTATAAAATTGGGCCGCCACATTGGAACCGCCATTATGAATTTAAAAAGTCTGACATCAGATTCGGTATCAGCGACAACAAAAACCCCCAAACACCAAGTTTCAAATCAATTTGGTTACTTCCTGACTTTTGGCCAGAAAATAGTGCATTGGTCCCAGCTTAATAATAGCTTAGCATGTTTTAACACTTCTGTATTTTTGTCATGCGCAATTTGATAAATTGTGTTAGAAGTGCGGATTGAGCTGTTATTTTTCGTAAGTTTATATATCCACCTGCTCCGGAAATATATGCACCTAGCCTAACCTATGCCAATAAAAAATGTATACGTTACACTTTTCGCAATAATAAGAAAAATATGTCAATACCGCTATCAATCGAAAAGAGATTTTTGTGTTGTAACTCTTTTGTACTTAGTGTGCGATATGTACAACACAGAACTTGAACACTGTGATCAGCTAATTAAGCCAGCAACATCTTGATCAATTTTGGCTATTTTTCTTTTGTTTATTTAATGTTTATTATTCTTCCATAAAAGTCTAGCTCATTATATAACAAACACCACATAAATCCAGATATCAAACTTTGTGCAAAAATTATGAAAAATCTGCAAAATTTCAGCTAGATTTTCAACTTTTTATTCAGATTTTTTAGAATTTTTTTGAGTATGCAGCCCATTAAATTCTAGGGCAGTCTTAAGTTGCTAAAAAATCGCGTTGATTTTCAATAATTTTTTTTCTGACTTCATGACGAATTTTATTCCACACAAAAAATAATTGTCGAATTTATTTTGTATGGAAAAAAATTTGCAATGCAGCCAGAAAAAAATTATTAAAAATGAACGCGATTTTTTAGCAACTTAAGACTTGCACATTATTACCCTAGCATTTAATGGGTTATTAAACTGCATACTCTAAAAAATCTGAACAAATAGTTGAAAGTTTAGCTGAAACTTTGCAGATTTTTTCATAACTTTTGCACAAAGTTTGAAATCTGGATTTATATGGTGTTTATTATATAATGAGCTAAACTTTTATGGAAAAATAATAAACATTAAATAAACGAAAGCAAAATAGCCAAAATTGATCAAAATGTTGCTGGCTTTATTAGCTGATCACAAGTGTACATATAATGTTATTTTTTAATTGTATATTTCAGAAATGCTGACAGAACTGCTGACTTGGTGATGGAAGAGTTTCATGCCAAGAAGAAAATATTCAATGATGTAATGTACTTTGCTCAAATATTTTTGTCTCTTCTCTTCCTCAAAGTGATTTTTGGTAAGTTTAGTATCTACGAAAAAATATACTACTAATTGAGACGTATCCTTTGCAGACGCGATCATGTATCATAAAAGCTATTTAGTTAAAATTGATTTTGATAACATTTATATCTCGCAGTACTTTTGTAAAATAGATGATCGTCGAAGGGAAGCTGAGAAGTCAACAATATTACCATTGAAAAAGGTAAAGTATTTACATATTGCTCATAGCTAATAATATTCAAATGATCTAATATAAATTTTAGTTTGAAAAAAAGGACTTAGTGGATTTAGGGCGTAAATGTCACCATACAAATGAAGAATCAAAAACAATACTTTTTCATTTACTTCAATTCACATTGGAAATTTTAGCCGCAGTTTTCTTCCTAACGCTCGACTATTCAATTGTAACTCTTCTAGATATAATACGCACCAAGTCTTTTATTTCATATGCACAAGAAGGGGAGCATATAATTCGCTTTCAGGTAAATATCACAGATTCATTACAAGCAGCAACGTCAGATAAATCAAATATTCTTTGAAATTTATTTGAAATTAAAATAGGAAATTTCCAACACCTTTTTGAAGTAAACTTCTTGGGCGGCGGTATCGCAAAAATGGAGAGTGAAATTTTTAAAACTGAAATCGTTACATGAGTGAGAAGGAAGATATAGCTAGTATAGGAAAGGGGAATAAATAAATAAAGCGACGCATGACGGGTACGAGTACCTACATATGTATATAAGTATGTTTGAATGCACGTATGTATGTATACATATATATGTATGTATGAACGATCTCATTGCGCACTTCAGCTCTGCCGCTACCAAGCAATATAAGTATAAATGATGCAGGCGTGCTTCGCGTAAATACATCCATTCGTACATACATATGTACATTTGTTTGCATGGATATATTTATGATGAAGCAAACGGGCTTCGTTGATGTACTGATGGGCATATGTATGTACGTATGGACAGCAATGTTTTCATGTATGTACATTAGACTGCATCACCAAAAAAGTTGCGTTTTTTCCGCCAGGATTACAAAATTTATTTTATCTTAAGACGTCCACCAAAATATTTCGGACAAGTATTAAGATTTAAGCGAGCTGGACCGATTTGAAAATACATCCAAAAATGAAGTTTTTTATGAATAAAAATAGTTTCTTAAAGAACTTTTTGAAAAAAGTCCCCTTAGATGACAAATTAGATTAAGCTTAAAAAATATGCATAAAAAGATTTAAAAATCTTTTCAACGGAATCGTAAGAATGAGATTTTTGATGCTGTTTTTTTACTTTTTTCAAAGATTGGTTTACGAAAAACTTGAATAACTGAGCCAAAAATATTCTGATTTAGACTTATGGCATCTCAGTAGAAAGGTATTTTCACACTGTTTTTATTTCTGTCCAAAAAAACGTCATTCGTGACCCATCTGGTTTTTTCGAATACCAACACATCTTAATTCAACTTTGAATGATGTTCGTTCATCCTACCTTTCTCTTTCATCCTTTGAATGAGCTTATTCGAGTTTATCTTATACCAATCTTTGAAAAAAGTTAAAAAACAGCATCAAAAATCACATTCTTACGATTCCGTTCAAATTTTTTTTTTTAAATATTTTTATGCAAAGGGGATTTAAAAAAAAATCTTTAAGAAACTATTTTTATTCATAAAAAACTCCATTTTTGGAGGTATTTTCAAATCGGTCCAGCTCACTTAAATCTTAATACTTGTCCGAAATATTTTGGTGGACGTCTTAAAATATATAATTACATTATTCCTACCTTTCTCTTTCATCCTCTGAATGAGCTTATTAGCAAAGAAATGAAAAGGGTGAGAATATACCTTTCCAATGATACCTCCAAAGTCTAAAGCGGAAGAGTTTAGGTTCAGTTATTCAAGTTTATCTTATACCAATCTTTGAAAAAACTTAAAAAAACAGCATCAAAAATCTCATTCTTACGATTCCGTTAAAAATTTTTAAAAAATATTTTTATGCAAAGCTTAAACCATTTTGTCATTTGAGGGGATTTAAAAAAAATTTTTAAGAAACTATTTTTATTCATAAAAAACTCCATTTTTGGAGGTATTTTCAAATCGGTCCAGCTCGCTTAAATCTTAATATTTTTCCGAAATATTTTGGTGGATGTCTTAAAATATAATAGATTTTATAATTCCAATGGAAAAATAGTACCGTTTTTTTTTTTGTATGGGGAGTGATGCAGTCTAATGTACATACAGTCAGTCAATAAAGTTTAGGTACAGCGAATTTTTTACAATACGGGCAACTATTTTTTAAATATTGTATTTTTCGCTAATTTTTTATAAAAATATGGTTAATTCTACAACAAAAACCCCAAAAAGAAAGTGCCAAACCTCGTGCAAAACTAAAGAAAATTCTGCGAAATTTCATTCAAATATTGCACTTTTTATTTACGCTCTCTAGAAAAAATTTGAGTATGCAGTTTTTTAGCCCATTCAATTTTAGTATAATAAAGTGCAAGTATGAGGAAGCTAGGACTTACCACTGATTTTTGGGAAATTTTTTTGTTGAAGGTGTCGCACATTTTTTCCATATAAAAAAATTATCAAACATTAAAATTCCTAAAAATCAATGGTAAGTCCTAGCCACCACAAACTTGCACTTTGTTATACTAAAATTGAATGGGCTAAAAAACTGCATACCCAAATTCTCTCTAGAGAGCGTAAATAAAAAGTGCAATATTTGAATGAAATTTTGCGGAATTTTCTTTAATTTTGCACAAGGTTCGGAACCCTGATTTTTGGGTTTTTTTTTGTAGAATTGACCATATTTTTATAAAAAATTATCGAAAAATAAAATATTTAAAAAATAGTTGCCCGTATTGTAAAAAATTCGCTGTACCTAAACTTTATTGACTGAGTGTATGTTTGAATGGTTGTATATATATTTGTACGTATGTACATATGTTTGTGTATGTACATATGTTTGTGTATGTACATATGTTTGTGTACATGAATATATGCACATATGTAGTACAAATGAAAACAAATCTAATAAGCTGCTCGTTGATATAAATGCGAACTGTGTGTTTGTTGTACATTTGTTCATGTTTGTCATTGGGCACGTTCAGAAGGCGCAACAGCTCAGTAACTGTTGCGATTGCACCTTCTGAACGCGTTGTTTTGCACTTCTGATCAACTGAGCAGTTGCATGTTAGATGATCGTAATATTTTTATGAGCATTTGAGACAACATGTTGTGTGTTTTGAATTTGACAGCTAATGTATCAAGCCGTTCAGAAGGCGCATTATGATTATTGATTTTTTTAGCAACGGTTGCGCTCAACTTCTGCGCCTTCTGAACGTACCCATTGTGCGTGTAATTTTCTTCGTTGTTATACTCTGATGAACATGTGTGAGGATGATAGTAAGGCCAACTTATATAAGGTAGTGTTACAGCAGTTAAAATTTTCGCCCGATGTTTCTTAAAGAAAGCCATAAACGTAGCGACCGTTGGTTCACCTTGGTGTTATTTTGCTCTAGATTGCACCGTTTGTGGGCCTGTTGAATGAATTTACATATGTCTTGGTTGTATGAAAGATTAAAAAATTTGGATTTTTTGGCAAGTTGTACAACTTGTCGCTACATTAATGGCCATGTTGTACAAACTCATTTAGTTTGCGTTTATTTTGTACACGAAATAACAGAAAATGGATAACTCAGCCGAAATAGGTACGTGCTTTCGATGAATTTTATATGAATTTGTAAAAATTAGATTTTACAATGAGACTGCTGGCAAAATTGTAATGTTTGTGGGCAAGACGTCCAACTTGATTGCGGATTGATTTGAACCAACGTTTTCGCCTTGCATTATGTCGAAAGGATGTGTTTGTTGTAATTCATTCTGTCATTTACTACAATTCAATCGTTTGAGTAGAAACTGAATGAATGAACGCCATTTCATGATTACAATTAACGCGAAATAGAGTGTATGCACTTAGTTTTTACTCAGATCGATGAAATGATTTCGTGAATTGCACTACGCATACATGTGATACTTATGCTTTTAATTTATAAGGTAATTTTATGTTTTTATACTCTTGCTACCACATGAATATATGAATTCGTGATAAAAATATATGAATTCGCCTTGGAACTTAAATAAATGCATTTTGCAAACAAAAGTGCGTACGTTACTTAGTGCCTTGGTAGTGGCGAATTCGTGAGGATTTATTGATTGCATTATAAACATTTTCCATTACAACCTGGTCTTATGGATGCTAGAAGCGCGAATTCATATGAGGCGGTGTTACCGGAAAATGAATAAATAAATTATATGTATATCAGAAAATTAATAAGATGAAATGAAATTATTGTTTGATTTCTATAACCCATTTTGATCGGTACGCATAAAATGGGTTATATCTTTTTAATAGGTTTTCAGAAAATAATATTTAATATGTTGAAATGAAGGGGAAAAATTTCGTTATAGACACATGTTAGCGAAAGTTTCATATTTTGCTTGGATAAATAAATAAGAGACAATTTCTTTGATAATGATAAAATTTTTCTGAACACCCGTTCTAGAGACCTGTGTAGTCAACTTGCTCTACTAAACTATCTTTAAATTATGTTTTTGCACAGCTCGCACACTAATTTTGTTTTAAATAAATACCATGTATTTTTCGATTTGACGTAAATAGGTCATATTCGTAAACTGATGACTTCCAGAACTTTATTCACACCATTGTCTTCAAACTGATTTAAAGTTACCTGTGAGTAATAAGTTTTCATAAAAACCATATATGTAATACTTCTATATTGGCAGTAAGCTAACTTCTCAATGTTAAGCATTCCGAAATCAGAGCGAGATAGTCTAGTACTGTTTTTGTCAATGTATTGTGTACTTCAGTGCCGTTTTTGTATATGTGTTGTGTACATGTTTATTTATAAACGTATGTGTTCCTTTTCTTTCGTACGTGTTTATTGATGTATCTGTACTGTAGTGTTTTCGGACGGTACTAGCTCTTACTGCCAATATAGGAGTATTACATATATGATAAAAACCAACCAACACTTTACAAAAGATTTAAAGTAAATGATACAATGGAATAATACTTTATGCAATCGCTCCTTCCAGCATATTTCTGGGGTCATATGACCCATTGTGGAGTCTGATCGAGTTTTAATGAGACTGCCTCTATTCTCTTGTCATTTCATAGCCCTTTGACAACTGTGTCAACTTTTATAGATTTAGTTGTAAGAGGATATCACCCTGTTTCTTTTTAGCTTAAAACTTTTAACGTGGGAGTTGACCGAAGTCCAGTTTTAAACGTTATTTACGCAGGCGGCGTCGCACGAAGATGGAGCGCACCAGCGTAAAGTTGATGTAACGAAAAATAAGAATAAATAAAAGACAGAGTGGTTTTAGTACCTTGAAATCAAAGGCCGTTTTATTTGTAGTTATCTGTGCGTTTAAATATTTTGATACACAAGAATTGGCTTACCGAACGTGGTGTGATAGCTGACGTGATCTCCTTGCTGTCTTCTAAGAAGTGAAGAAATTGCTAAAAAACGAAAAGGGATGTGCACAGTAACTTTCGTTTAGTTTCCCCTCAACTAAGTTACCATACTGTGGGGCTTATTGTTAGCGGCTGGAAAGTTAGCCATAACTTATATATGTGTTTGAGTGCTCTTACATTAAAGGACAAAGCGCGTATTAGGGTGGTGCAATATATTTAGGTCGCGGACCTAAACATACCGGCCCCTTGCGGTAAGCAAGTTGTGAAAAAAAAGGAGTCGCGTCTCAACCGTCACACGCACGTGGGGGAAGTCTTATGTTGTTCAACTATGTAGCGCGGATTCTGTACTGCGCGGATCTGCTTATTCGCCCACGCTTTCGTCGCGACGGGCTCTTCTGAGGCTGTGAGAAAAGGACATCGTTAATTGAAACAGGCGTGGTTTGAAATTTCAATGCACTTTTTTATTTAGATTTTAAGGTGTGTGTGTGTGTGATGAGGGTGTGCGTATGTGTGGTTTTGTTTTCTTAATATCTACGTTTATGGTTGGCAGGCTCCCGAAACAACCAGGCCATATATAGTCGCCTGGACCAGCAGGCCACCCACGGTAGACGGGGGGTCCCGCTCACCATCATCTCCGCATGCAAATCGAGGCCTAGTGTGAGGCGTATTGGTGACGCGCGAAAGAATTGCGGATCCGCCAATCGCATGTACTGGAAGGGGGGCCGCAACCTTAGGGTTTTGAAACTTTTCACCCCAGCTTCCCACAAACCGCCCATGTGAGGGGCCGCAGCGGGTACGAAATGCCACTCTAAGGTTTGATGGCTGTATTTAGTGATGGTGCTATTGCGTGCCTCAGCTAAAAACGCTTTAAATTCTGCTCGTAAAGATCGTGAGGCTCCGGCAAAGTTAGTACCATTGTCGGAGTAAACATTTTTTGGACATCCTCGTCTAGCAAAAAATCTTGCGAAAGCGGCTAGAAAGGACGCGCTGCTAAGGTCGCTGGTAGCTTCACGAAAAGACACACGTAGCCTTTTGACATGCGACATCCTCTGCCCCGGGTAGGACTTGATGTCGAACGGGCTGGCGAAATCCACTCCCGTGTTTGTGAATGCACGGGAAAAGGTTGTGCGTTCTTTGGGAAGGATTCCCATAAGTTGAGTTTGCGACCCTTTCTTGTGGATCGTGCAGACCTTGCAGTTATGTATGACGGACCGTATCAAGTTTTCACCCTGGGAATCCAATACTGCGATCGGATGAGTCGCAGCATCAGCTGGTTTTCTCCGTGCACGGAAATCTTATGGATAAACTGGACAAATAGACGGGACAACCTACAACCATACGGAAGAATGATATGATGTCGTACATTGTAGAACAGATCGCAAGATGCGCTCAGACGACCACCAGCCCTCAGAATCCCATCTTTGTCGATGAACGGGTTAAGAGGCAGGATTTCACTTTTTCCGTCGATGGATTTTCCAGATTTTAGCCTTATACATTCTTCGCTGCAATATTGTTTTTGACAAATTGTTATTAAGCATTGGGTCGTTGTTTTAATTTCGTTGACCGAAATTGAACGAGACTCCGCTTTAAAGGAAGATTTCGTTTTGGGATTTTTTCTTTGATAGAATCTCATAATATAAGATATAACTCTCAAAGCCCGTGACAAATCTGAAAATCGATCGAGAATGTCTTGAAAGTCGTTTACTTTTGTTGTTGCATGAACATGCACCCTTTTCCCTTCAATGGTTGTGTCATAGTCCGATTCTTGTGCTGGCCAGCTCGAATAGTCTTCTTGTAACCAAGAGGAACCCTGCCATCACAAGGAGTTGTTGACTAGCTCACTAGCCGAGAGTCCTCTGCTGGCTAGATCCGCTGGGTTTGAGGCCGAATCCACGTGGCGCCAATTTTTATTTCCCACCTTGTCTACTAGCTTTGTTATCCTGTGGGCAACAAATGTTGACCACGAACACGGAGGTTTTCGAATCCAAGCTAAAACTATCGTTGAATCCGTCCAAAGATTCACTTTCACCTGAACAAGATTAAGGTTTTCAACGACTGTTTCAACTGTTTCTGCTAGTAGTACTGCACCGCAGAGCTCCAATCTGGGCAAAGAGATTGTCTTTACGGGGGCCACTCTTGTTTTTGCCATGAGTAAATTGATAAAGATTTTCTCCTTTGTCTTTACCCTTAGGAAAACCGTTGCTGCAAACGCTTTTTCCGGTGCATCACTGAAACCGCGGATTTCCACGTCGTCTGTTGGAGAAAAGTGAACCCACCTGGGTATGCGATAATTATTAATTTCTGTAAACTCCCTCATAAAGGTTTGCCAGCGGTCTAAAATTGGTAGGGACACAGTCTCGTCTCAATCTGTCCCTTCAAGCCAAATGCTCTGCATGATAATTTTGGCGACGATTATAGCTGCGCGAGCCAACCAAGCGGATCAAACAATTTGGCAATAGCTGACAGTATTGCCCTTTTTGTTATGGCGTCGCGATTCTCTATAGTTTCGCAGTAAAGTAGAAATAGTCTGAGCGAGCATTCCACCTGATTCTTAGAGCTTTTACCTTGCTGGTATCTTCAAGGTCTAGAAAGTCTTCTTTCAGAAGATCTTGCTTTGGTATTCCTTGTAGGATTTCACTGCAGTTTGCAGTCCATTTCTGTAATGGAAAGCCCGCCGAGTTTAAAGCGTGGGAGATTTCGTC
>NW_023458555.1:112647466-112681448 GCF_013731165.1 Rhagoletis pomonella
ACTGCCAGCAGCTCTGCGCATTTTGTCGGCAATCAGTTTTTGCTTGAGCTTCGACTGCGACTGTCGTCTTGTCTCATAAGCGTAAGTACAAGCAATAAGTAAATTTTGAACAGTTACAATAAGTCGAAGCAGTGAGAAGCGAAAATTTTATTACTTTTGCTACTTCGACTTAAGTTTTTTAAACACTGTGTATTATAGAATAAGGATTGATATTCAATGTAAGCGATTAACAAATCTGATCGAGAAATATTAAATATTTCCATTTGTTTACAATTATTTTTTTTTTATTAACAATTTTATACAAAATAATGATTATTTGAAAAATTGAAACAATCAGTCAGGTTAAAGCGTGTCTAATTAACTATTATCGTGGAAAAAATCAGCAAGGTACATGCTTTGATCTGTGGATAATAAATAATTACTGAATTTATAAAAAAAAAAGTTGATAACAATAACTCTTGTAAAACTTCGAATTTTGCAAAATTGCCCAAATTATATTTTTTATGGTTGTAAACCAGAGATGAAAAGGTAGGTACAATTGTACCTTTTTCCGACGTTTGAAGACTTAAAGGTACATTAGGAACAGTCACTAGTTTTTAGGTACAATCATCTTTTTATCAGAAGCACTATTAGTTTTTTTTTTTTCCTTTACCGTGCTAATATATTTACTTGTAGGTACGGGAGAAGCTTCACTAGGTAGGGATAAAGGAAAGAAAGTTGCGTCAAAATATGTTGACAAATTTTGTTGTCAAAATATGACATTGTGAAAACCAGCCTTTATTCGCCCATACTGTCCAGTGTATAGGATGTCTTCAAATTTCATAATTTTAGATGCAAACTACAGCTATTTGACCCATATTCGCTTTTTGATTTCTGGAAATATATTTAAAATGCTTTCGAAGTTACTTACGGCAAATTGATTATTTTCTCTAGACATGCTGCACCTATTAAAAGGAATCTGATAAATTAGCAGACTTCCTGTTGTTTTATAAAAAGCTGGATAAAGAAGTATACTTCGCAAAGTGTGTTTTTTGTGTTTTTCGCCAATATTTTTCAGTAGTCAAAATTAGACAATAACAATTAGGGGATTCCCTTAGGATCGGTTGTCCAATGTCTGGTAGGGATTTTAATTTTTTCGATTTTTACGATCCCGGGATGTTTGGGATGTCGTTGGTTCAATCCAGGGATCCAGGATCAGTCCCGGGATTTAGATATTTATTACCTTTAAACGACTTAACATGAAAACATTGCATCAATATGGTTATCCTAGCATATAATAAATAACAAGTAAATGGGTTTGAAATAGAGATGGGCACGGGCCTAAATTTTCAGGCCCGGCCCGACACGAGTGCAAAATCAGCTTTCAAAAACACGCACGATCCCGCACGTTAAGAATTTTAGTGGAGCTCGGCGCGGCCCGGCCCGTCACGAGGGAGCAAGTCCCAGCCCGGAAATAAAGAGCCAACTTTTATTGTGTGTATACATATGTACATATTTTTAATTTTGTCTTTATGTATGGATATTTACTTAAGCGAATTAATTTTTTACATCAAAGATTTTTATAATATATTTCTGGAAGGTATTTTATGTACAGATATGTAAACAAAACTTCTAAGTTTCTTATTTTTTCTATCGGTTTCCAAACATTTCTTTTTTGCTTTTCTCTTATCAAAAGAGTTTTAATATGTACTATTTTTTGTATAAAAAGAAAAGCTCATCTAAATTTGTAGTATTGCAATGGGCTTTTTTGGGGTTTATTCGTGCTTTTATGAAATTTTACTGAACGCTCGAGTTCGTGCTGACAGCAAATATACCGGCCCGTGCCTATCTCTAGTTTGAAACGTACTTTTAATTTAAAGAGAAAATTATTTCATAAGTTACAAAACGAAAGACAGTAATTAAATGTATATGCATTTAATAATACTTTAGTGTACACATATCTGATAAAGTAATTTAAGGTATGTCGATAAAAGCTCGATGCAAAAAAAAAATTAAATAAAAATATTTATTTTCTGGTTGAAAGAAGTTCATAATACTGGTGGCAGAAATAAAAGAAGCGCCTTAATTCGACTACATAGTTTTGTCTATACTCCTTTTGTTTATCCAACATTTAAATTTTTTATAAAAGTCTACCTCATATAACACATAATTAACTGCATATAAAAGAGCATTTCTCTGACGTCATGATTTTTTTAAAAAGACTTTATCGAGCCCTAAGCGCCAAAATAACGTAAGCGAAATTTTTTTCAAAATTTTCTTTTTGATGCAGAAATATTCCTAGAGGATCTAGATGCATTTCTGCATCAAAACGAAAGTTTTGAAAATAATGTCACTTGCGTTATTTTGGCGGTTAGGGCTCGTTATAATTGCAAAGATATGGTTCATTCTAAAAATTAATTTAAAAAAATTCAGTGCAATGTAAAACAAAAGTATTTGTACCAGATGAAATATTTTTTTTTGGCTCCCAAGGACGAATAGGAATTTAAAATGCCCCTTTAATCTATTTTATTTTTTTAAGCTAATAAAGTCCTTAACACATAATTTTTTCAAAAATAAGAATTGAAAAATTTCAAGGGTATTCGAGGATAAAATTATAAAAAGGGAATTTTCAATACCTACCCGTCCCTTACGCACCAAAAAATATAATGAGTTTTAACTCTACAGAATCTTCTCCTTCATTTGATACCCATACTGGTTTTTAAGTATATTGCACGGAAATTTTTAAATCATTTTTTGAATTACTCATATCTTTCAAATTTCAAAGTTCTTTTAAAAATCCTTACGTCAGGGAGAAAAATTAAGAATGCAAAATTATTATATTTGGCCATTGGTTTAGCGAATATATTGATTTTTTTTTGTGTGCAAAATTGCCTGCTGCAAGGCGTTATATGTATGTATTTATAAAAAAATGTTAAATATTAAATAAATAAAAGGAATGTAGCCCAAACTGTTCAACATAAAGCGTTTTTGTTATTGTCTTCTTCTTCTTTTTTTGGCGCTGTAACCGCCTAAGCGATTTTGGACGGGTTCAGCAAAGCACGCCAGTCGTTTCCCCTCTGTTCCAACTGACGCCAATTGGAAACGCCAAGTGAAACCAAGTCCTTCTCCACCTGATCTTTCCATCGCAGTGGGGGCCTCCCTCTTCCTCTGCTACCACCATGGGGTTCCGAGTTGAATACTTTCAGAGCTGGAGCGTCGGTGTCCATTCGAACGACATGACCAAGCCAGCGGAGCCGCTGTATTTTAATTCGCTGCACTATGTCCATATCGTTGTAAAGCTCATACAGCTCATCGTTCCATCGTCTGTGGTACTCGCCGTCGCCAACGCGCAAAGGCCCGTAAATCTTCCGCAAAATCTTTCTCTCAAACACTCCAAGAGCCGCCTCATCGGATGTTGTCATTGTCCATGCTTCTGCGCCATATACCAGCACGGGCATGATGAGTGACTTATAGAGCGTGGTTTTCGTACGTCGAGAGAGGACTTTACTCCTGAATTGCCTACTCAGTCTAAAGTAGCACTTGTTAGCAAGAGTGATTCTACGTTGGATTTCAGTGCTGACATTATTATCGGTGTTAATGCTGGGTCCCAAGTAAACGAAATTCTCTACTTTCTCGAAATTGTAACTGTCAACAGTGACGTGGGTGCCAAGGCGCGAATGTGCTGACTGCTTGTTTGATGACAGGAGATACTTCGTCTTGTCCTCGTTTACCACCAGACCCATTCACTTTGCTTCCCTATCCAACTTGGAAAAGGCAGAACAGACTTCGCGGTTTTTGTTACCGATGATGTCGATGTCATCGGCATAAGCCAGCAATTGCACGCTCTGTAGTAAATTGTTCCTGAGCGGTTCAGTTCTGCAGCTCTTATTATCTTCTCCAACATCAGATTAAAGAAGTCACATAAAAGGGAGTCGCCCTGTCTGAAACCCCGTTTCGTGGCGAACGGCTCGGATACGTCTTTTCCAATTCTGACGGAGCTGGTGGTATTGCTCAACGTCATTTTACACAGCCGTATGAGTTTTGAGGGGATGCCAAATTCAAACATAGCGGCGTATAGGCAACTCCTTTTAGTGCTGTCAAAAGCGGGTTTAAAGTCGACAAATAGGTGGTGAGTGTCGATCCTTTTCTCGCGGGTCTTTTCCAAGATTTGGCGTATTGTGAATATCTGGTCTATGGTGGATTTGCCAGGTATAAAGCCACACTGATAAGGCTCAATCAGTTCATTGACGGTGGGCTTCAGTCTTTCACACAATACGCTCGATAAGACCTTGTAACCTATGCTTAGAAGGCTGATCCAGCGGTAGTTGGCGCGAATGGCGGGGTCACCTTTCTTGTGGATTGTGCAGAGCACACTTAAATTCCAGTCGTCGGGCATGCGTTCATCTGACCATATTCTGCACAAGAGTTGATGCATGCACCTTATCAACTCCTCGCCGCCGTACTTGAATAGCTCAGCTGGCAGGCTGTCAGCTCCAGCGGCTTTGTTGTTTTTCAGCCGCGTTATTGCTATACGTACCTCGTCATAGTCAGGCGGTGGAACGTCGACTCCGCCATCATCGCCTGGGCGCTCGGGTTCTTCTTCTCCACAACTTTCCGTGCTGCTACCATTTAGTAGGGCGGAAAAGAGTTCCCTCCATAATTTAAGTACGCCCTGGACATCAGTTACTAGGTCGCCATTATTGTTCTTACAGGAGTGCGCCCCGGTCTTTAAACCTTCCGTAAGTCGCCTAACTCTCTGGTAAAATTTTCGGGCATTCCTCCTATCGGCCAGCATTTCAAGCTCTTCGCACTCACGTATTTCGGCCTCTCTCTTCTTATTGCGGCAAATACGTCTCGCTTCCCTCTTCAGATCCCTATAGCGGTCCCACATAGCGCGCGTTGCGCCCGATCGCAGCGTGGCCGTGTAGGCGGCATCTTTGTTCTCTGCAGCTTCCTGACACTCCTCATCGTACCAGTTGTTCTTTCGGGCTCGCTGAAATCCGACTACTTCTTCGGCGGCGGTACTTAATGAGCGGGAAATGTGGTTCCACTGGTCGCATATGTCGGTTTGTTGAAGAGTGCTCTCTGAGAGCAGGTGTGAGAGTCGAGTAGCGAAAGCGCTGGCTGTCTGTTGTGATTGCAGCTTTTCGACGTTAAGCTTTCCTTGCATATTTGGGGGCACATTTTTTGTTGCACAGAGGCGGGTGCGTATCTTGGCTGCAACGAGATAGTGGTTCGAGTCGATGTTTGGGCCTCGGAGTGTGCGTACGTCTAAAACACTGGAAGCGTGCCTTCCGTCTATCACCACATGATCGATTTGGTTTATCGTTTTTCGATCCGGAGACAGCCACGTAGCTTGATGGATATTTTTATGCTTGAACCTAGTACTGCATACTACCATGTTTCGGGCCCCGGCGAAGTCGATCAGCAGCAATCCATTGTCGGACGTTTCGTTGTGCAGGCTGAATTTTCCGACGGTGGTTCCAAAGACCCTTCCCTTGCCCACCCTGGCATTGAAGTCGCCAAGCACGATTTAGATATTGACGGGGGCAGCGCTCGTACGTGCGCTCCAAGCGCTCATAGAAGAGATCCTTGGATACCTCATCCTTCTCTTCCGTCGGGGCATGGGCGCAGATGAGCGAGATGTTGAAGAATCTCGCTTTGATGCGGATTGTGGCTAGACGCTCGTCCACCGGGGTGAACGACAGCACTCGGCGACGGAGTCTCTCTCCCACCACAAATCCAACTCCGAATTTGCGCTCCTTTACATGGCAGCTCTAGTATACGTCGCAAGGACCCAGACATTGTTTGCCTTGCCCCCTCCAAAGCATTTCTTGGATGGCGGTGATGTCAGCTTTTGTCCATACGAGGACATCAACCAGCCGGGCAGAGGCACCTTCCCCATTAAGGGTCCGGACATTCCAGGTGCATGCCCTCAAATCGTAGTCCTTTAAACGTTTGCCGTGGTCGTCATCATAAGGGGGGTCTCATCCGAGGCTTTGCCTTGCTTCTTCACTGGACGTGGTTTTTACGTGGCGGGTCCAAGCCCAGCGCACAACCCATTGCTGGGACGGGGGTGGTTTCGCAACCAAATACACGTTTTTATAGCGAGCCGCTTGCCCCAAGCAGACACCCGCTTGCAGCCGCACCTACTGGTGAACAGACGCTGCAGACTTCTGTGAGCCCTTAAACCGAATAAGTCGGAGTGGCCCTACCGAAGCTCTCTCTCTTTCTGCCGTGACCCAAGGCTCCACTCGGATTGGTTACCACATCTCGCACATGGGTTGCTCACGTTGCCCAGAGTGCGCGAACGAGGACGCAAGAATCGGGATTGAGTATAGCCATGCAACAGTAACTGCATACCCAGCGCAACGACTATACCCCATTGCACTCCTGTTTCTGTTATTGCCACCAGTGTAAATTACAAATCCCGAAAATCCCAGGATTCTTGGCAAATAACCCCGGCATTTTCGAGACTTAAAAAAGACCGGAATCCCGGTATCCCGGGATTAACATTCCTAATGTCTGGTTATCAATACGTGCCGGTTAAACATCATTATCGACGTTTTCGACATCTTGCATATATCATGTGATCGATAAAGCAGTCGTTGGTATTTAACCAGAGCTTTTACCTCCGATTAGTGCTAATCAGATATTGAACAACCGGCCCTTAAACTCCTGAAGTCTTAAACCGTGTAGAACTCGTAAGTTTACGAGGTTTTTTATGGGATCGCCCCCTTTGTGAAAAGGTGTAAATAGGTGCGTAAAGTGACTGTTTGACAGATCAACCAGGATTTTATGAAGCAATTTTTGTTTCGTAGTATTTTCCATAACATCTCGCCATCTTGTATCTATCACTCTTGGCTAAAATACAATTAAAAATGCCGAAAATTAGCAGAAAACCTAAGTCAATACAGTTAATGGATGAAACTCATTCATTTTATTCGCGTATCACTTTTTTATTTATTTTCATTATTTCATCATAGATTTTAGTATAAAAATTTCGGCCGCTCGGCAACACTGAAGTTAACGAAAGCGTTTACGCATCAAATTTGCCTCGTAAATTTACGAGGGGCTGGTAAATAGACCTCATTACAAATTTTGACAGTTCTTTTACGAGGCTCGTAAATTTTCGAGCTTTAAGGGCCACTTTTGCAGTGCGAGTTGAAACTTATATAAAGTAAACTGAGTTTAAATTGAAGAGCTCACTGACATTTGATTGGCTGATCTTAGTTTAACCCTTCGTCTGACACATGAGTCCAGCCAGGCCTTTTCCATTTTCAAATTACAAAAAAGGGTACTTTAAATATAGCTAGAGGCTTGAAATTTCAGGTAGCTTACTAAAGTTTAGTGAATTACCAATCTGTAAAAAATCGTGTTGGTATCATATATATAAAGCTAGATATATAGAGATGTTGATTAATACATCACATTCGTAACACATAGGTCTGGCTGGACCCACATATATTCCTATGTAATTTTTACCTAAAATGAAGGAATGCAACCGTTTTTCAAAGTTTTATTTTGAATTTTTGAATTAGCATGCCAAGAGATGATTTGCATTTTTAACCGACTTCCAAAAAAGGAGGAGGTTATCAGTTCGTCGGAATATTTTTTTTATGTATGTTACCGCATAACTTTGGACCACGTCAACCGATAATTCTTTTTGCATCGGAAAGGTAGTACCTCAGAGGTGGTCCCATACTAATCTGGTTAAGATCCGATCAGTGGATCATGAGCGCTTGGCCTGTAGATGTGCAAACTGGTTTAATTTTTTCGAAAGGGGTTGCCACCTGTTAAATAATTTTACTCAAGTTATTTACTAATCAATGCCCTCAGATCCGCACCCTCCGCTCGATTTTCAAAACTGAGGTACCAAATTAAAGGGCTTAGGGTGTGGATGTTCAAGAAGGTTTTACTTTTTCGAAAAAAGTTGCCACCCGTTAAGAAATTGAGCTCAAATTAATTAATAAGTTAAATCAATTATTAAATATGGGTAGCAATCGAAATGGTTTTGAAAAGGTTTTATAACTTAACTATGTAAAGGAGGGTTGCCACATGTAAAAAAAAAATTATTCAATTTTAATTATGTAAAGGAATTTGGCAAGTGAATAAGGTATCGCTATATGGGTGTCATATAAAAGAGGTTTAAGAAGGTAGTAGTTTGGAAATATCTTGGATAGGGTTGCCACCTATTTAAGAAGTCTAATTGAACTATTTTATACCCAAGTTATATGAAATATGAGCGATGGATGTCAAATGAAAGAGTTACAAGAAATTATTGGGGGATTCACAACGGTGTCGTAAGTGTCGTATTGTTGTATGTCGTAAACTTTAAAAGCACCACTGAGAAATGGTTTAGATTAATCATTAGGAATATTTTTAGAGGTTATTGAATAGGGTTTCACCTGTTTAAATAGTTTAATTAAATGTTGGCGTTTTGACGTCATGCGGGTTCACTAGTATATGTAGTTTTTTAAATGAGAATTGAAGTCGGTTTTTTTTCAAAAAATTACTTGTTACCTAAAATGATGTTACTCGGAGCTCGCTTGTGCTATGCTAATCCTCTCTTGACCACAGCGCTCAATTTTGCGATGATGTTGAGGTCTGGGATTTGTGCTGACCACTTAATTACAAGAAAATTTTTCCCAAGCAGCCGGCGGTGTCGAATATTTTCAGAATCCTTTGGATCTCCGTCCTGCTGGCAAACAACTTCTTCCGCAGGGTTTGCGCTTTTGTCTACAAAGTCCGGCAAATTTGTTTGGAGGATATGTTCATTATACCTTTTATATTAACCCAAGCCACTAAATGCCAGCAAGCAAAACATCCCACGCCATTAAGCTGCCACTTAAATTTTGTAAAAGTCACGAGAATTGGAGCTTTTGCACTTAAAAGGGGTAATATGGTCCGATGGAACGAAAATTAATTGTTTCCAAAACGATAAAAAGGCATATTTTTGGGAAACACCTTATCAACATCTTCAAAAACACCATACAAAGAAAAACATGTAACATGGTGGCCAGCACAAATCCCAGACCTCAAAGCTATCGAAAAATTGAGCGCTGTGGTCAAGAGAGGATTAGCATAGCACAAGCGAGCTCCAGTAACATGAAAGAGATTTGGAGGTGAGCAAAATTATAATGGGGTAATATTCCAAGCGAAATCATAGAAAACTCAGTAGAGAGCATTCCCGGACGTATGAAAATCGCTATTAAAAGCAAAGGAGTCTCCACAATCCTCTTGATATATATACCTCCTAAAAGTTCAAAACTGAGTGAAGATAGTTGCCTTGCGTTTTTTGCTGTGAATCACTTGTTAATTTTTCTATTTACTGGGCTTTATACCCTAGATAATAAGGAAAAATTGCTGAAAATTTCAAAGCAATCCGCTTATTATTAAAAAAGTTATGTTACTGTAAGTAATAAAATGTCGAACATGCACCCGGTTTTGATCGCCAGTCTATTTAAATAATAAAACAAAAAAGAAAGCCCTTAAATTAAGTAAATATTTGAATAACATACAATAAATAAGTTTAATTGAACAAATGTTGCACATAATTTCTATATAAATTCATACAATTTGCATGTGGGTCCAGCCAGACTCATGCGTACCGAATGTGCCAATCGAAACATGTGTCTGACGGAGAGTTAAACCAGCCAGATCGGGGCGTTTAAACTTAGTTTAAACCACGGGCCTGCACTGAAAAACTGGCCCTAAGAGGTTTACGAGGCTTTTACGAGTTTAAGGGAGGACCCCTTATGCTTCTTTGATTCCTATTAGACTATAGTCTATAGATACCGGCTCAGTTAAAAAACCTAATTATGTTTAAAGTACATATGTGTGTTTCCAGCGGAAGGTCCACCACGACAAAAAAAAATTAAAGCTTTATATCTAACGTATTTACGGGCCGATTTGTCTGCTTTTTAAAATATATACTGGCTATGTAAGTAGAATCATCTTTGCATAAAATGGCCCTACCAGACGCGAATGACTAAAACTCCAACACATTCACAAGTAAAATTAACACATATGCAAAAATGTATATGCCAGTCGAGTCGGGTAGAACAGTGACAATCATTTTACCTGTCATATGATTGACAATGCTGATAGAATATGATTTTTTTTCGGTGACTATCATTTTATCGGTCATATGATTGTCATTGATGATGGAAAGGTTCGCAAGAAAAGAAAATATGTACATCATTATAAATCACAATAAATAAATCTAGAAGCGAAAGGACGCGGTCTAAAGTTTTACCGAGAAAGTGCTAAGAAATAAACGATAAGTATTTAGAAAAAAAATTAAAGTGTTTTAAAATTAAACAAAAAATTTTAATAATGTTATGAGCAGAGAAAAGCTCATGTTGTTTAATATGACGTCGAAACCCATCAATTGTGATCAGTCATATTTGACCAACTTTTATAGCAAGTATGATTTGTCAATACTGACCTAAGATCCCATCAAGCATGATTATTCATTTGTGACCAATGTTTATATCATTGATGATTCACATGCATACGATTTTTTCCATCAAATTTTGCACATTGCCCTTAATATTTTGATAGAAACTTTCATACAAAGTAATGACGAGTATTTCTGTCAGGATTGTCCGTCATTTTACCGGTCAAATGATTGTCACTGTTCTTGCAGGGGGTCTTCCTAGGTGGTGCCAAGGTCGAGATATTTCGAAAAACCGTATTTATGGTCTGATTTGGTTCGAATTTGGCGTATGTGGTTGAAACATAATAAATCATAGATTTCTAATAAATTGACCCTGAATTGGCGCTGAAGTCAAAATATAAAGTATATTCTACATAAAATACATGTTTTATTTGCGTTAAAAATTCATTTAAAAGCAATATTAACAAAAATATAACGATGGAAATTTATGTCACGTGACGCCACGTCACGTCACGTTTCACACTTGGGGTTGTAAAAGAGAATTGAAACAATTTGCATTAATTCAAAAAACTCTAAAAACAACTAGAATTGCTCCAAATCATATTAAAATAAGTTTCATGAAAATAGCCATCCACAATTCGCAGAGTTTTGCGATTTTGTAAGAAAAGAAAAAATCAACTTTCATTTTTTGTCACGTAACGACACTCTCTTTAAATGCTTATATTTCAGGACCAAGCAGTTCGACTGATTTCATTTTTCGGTTAAATATAGAGCTAATTATGTGCTATACAATGGCCCAAAAAAGTTAAAGAAAACAAATGGTATTCCTTTTTTGTATCACATTGAAATCGTACGACTGTCACGTGCGCCACCATGGGAATGCCCATATATCTTTTGTATTCATGTTTTAAATAACATTTATAAAATAACTACAAATGAATGATGTAACTTTTTTAGGTACAATCTGTCTCATTTAGGTACATTTATTTTGTGATATTAGGTACAATCTGAAATTTCCATTTTTCATCCCTGTTGCAAGCCGAATAAAGTAAATTGTGCGAAAAAATCTTGACCGTCCAATATTGGGTGGCCCACTTGAGAGATTTTCACTCAAGTATGTATATAATTAAAATTCGGGTAAAACCGAATATTACTAGTAGATACTCATGTGTATCATGTGCAGCCATTTTCAGAAGCGTTCCATAATGTGGTTGACTTTGTTTCTAACTTTTGTGTTCCTCAGTAGTTTACGTGAGCTTTTAAAAATGTTTCTTTCCTATATTATTATTAGAAATGTACCCTGTATTCCTGACCCTGTTAGCCGGACTCTTTGCGTGATTTTTGATCAAGTTGAAACGCATCCACGTCGTTTCTTTTCAAGGCATAAGGGTGCATTATATATTTAAAGTGATGATGGGCATCAGCTTGCATACATTTTATTTATTTTTTTTATTTTTTTATTTTATTTTATTTAATAATAATAAATACATGCACAACAACCAGAGGTTATGAATTACAGTGCATGTACAAGACGAGACTGAAAGTATGTGTACTCTAGAGCGTTTTTACCTGCCTGACGATATAAAATTTACAAAAAACTTCTCGAGCCTTAGTTAAATGCCGATACCCAAAATTTAATAATAATATTTAAGGGAGGGTCTGGAATCGATTCCCGGCATGATCAACTTTAAAAGCTTTATCCAAACAGCTGCCATTAACATAATGCGTAAGCGCCAATTTATTGTTATTTTTAATACTTGCTAACTTTCTGCAAACAGCCCATCCGATGGGTCAAGCATCCCCGAACACCCTTTATGTGTATATCCACAGTAGGGTGCCCATCGAAACTGTTTTTTTTTTTTAGAAATTTCAAGACCCTACCCCCTAATTTTATTCTTTTTTATGAGAAATAATATTGCCTATTATTGTAGATTTTTTAAAGGTCATTTAGAAGCCGCGACCTGTCGATTTAAGTCAGGAAATACGATTTTGTAGATTTATCAGTCTTTGAATAACTATTTTTGATTCGATTTCAAAGGTCGAATATGATCTGAGAAGAGGATATATAGGCCTTTAAAATAGTATATAATAATCTATTGTCGGACTTGGCTTGTTGGGATTTTTTATCGGGTAAAATAAAATAAACCCATATTTTTTCTTAATGTATTAAATTTTGACCATCGACAATTTTCACAACTAAAATTTAATCTATTTTTAAGTAAACTGATAGCTCATTTATTGCCCAACATGTAAAGATGAGTGAGGAAAATGAAAAAACGAAAAACGTTGGCACCACAACATTTCGATAAGTTTTAATTATTTTTTTATGAAAGTATAGCTGATTAACTAACAAAAAGTATATAAATCAAAATAAATGAAAATAAATTGAAAGATTAAAAAAACAAAAATTGTACTCACTGAAATACATAATTGCATAATCCTTGCCTTATTTCTTCATCTGAGGGTTCATTGTCTCCAACTACTGTAACATATTCGGGATTGTCGTGATTTCTGTTCACTTTTTGCAATCTCTTCAACCACATGCCATTTATAGTGTCGTTCATATTGCGATACATATTTATTTATGTATCTAATTGCCTAAATTCAAGTTGAATTTAATTTCTAAAACATATGGCAACCCTCTTAAATAAAGTTAAGAAAAAAAACATTTTTAACCCATGCCAATTTTTACCCATACTTTAATTATTCATTTGACTTGTTAAACCAAAACCCCGTTAAACCTTTTTTGTCTGACATGACACTTATAATGTGATACATATTGAAACTATCTTATCCTCTTAAAACAATTTGAATTTAATTATAAAATCAGGTGGCAACCCTCTTACATGCAGTTTGGAAATAGATTTTATTCAAAGCAATTTTGATATATATATATATTCATATTGAAGTAATTTATTTAACCTATTGCTTATATTGGATCTAACTTTCTAACAAGGTGGAAACCCTCTGCAAAGTATTTTCAAACCACATCCTCTTTTGTCTGACATCCATATCAGGATACACATTTCTATTTTCTGAATTTATTTAAGTCGAACTTGCTTGGTGGCAGCCTACATGCAATTAAGAAATAAGGCCTCTTCAAAACCATTTCGATCGATACCCATAGGGTAATAATTGATTCAACTTAAAATAATTTGAATTTCACTTTTTTATCAGGTGGCAACTCTTTTTTGAAAAAATATTATAAAAATATTATTATTATTGCACATCCACAGACCAAGCCCTTTAATTTGATACCTCATTTTGTAAAATCGATCGAACGGTAAAGATCTGATTTGACGAAAAAGTTTTCGCATATTATGCAGTCATATGCACATATGTATGTACTACATATGTACATATGTATGTACATAGATTACTAAAAGAAGAACAAATCCACATTAACTGCAATCAACAGTTTGTAAGAAAACCAAAAATTTTCAAGAAAAAGACATAATTTAACACATCCTAAGGACTTGGAATACACGTACAGAGAAACCGGCTTAAGTACCTAACCCGCTTAACTAACCAACATCTTGGGCACCGTGAATTTTTCAATGCAATCTCAAGAAAATCCCTCTCTTAGGTACATCCCCGCTTACTTACCCAACCCGCCTAAGTACCTAAGCTTTTCGTACCCGATTTATCATTTTACTTATAATTCTCCCCTTTTAAGTGCTCTTTAAAAATTTCTTTAAATATTTACATATTTTGAAATTCAGTGGCAGCGCTTCACAATCGATATCAATTGCCACCGTCAGTGTGAAAACATGCAAGTTTCAAGTGGCTAAAAATTACCGTTGCTTTTTTAGAATTTTTTTTGTCGCATTGCTTCCATATAACGAATAAACACAATTTATTTTTACATGGAGAAAACCGCAACACCTTCGGGGGAAAGAAATCTAAAAAACTAACGGTCATTTTTAGCCACTTGATACTTGAATGGGGTATAAACACTTCTGAAAAAAAGTTTGAAATTTTGATGAAAACTTGATGAATTTTCAGTGTTTTACAAAATTTTAAGCTTAGGTTGAAATAGTATTTGTTAGGGAATGAACTGTATTTTAATTGAAAAAACTTCAAAATTAATAAATAAATAGAAGCGGAAAACAATATCATTTTGAATTTGGTCCAAAATAATATGTTCAACAGTTATGTATGTAATAATATGTATAATCAATGACTTTTTAAAGAATTGAGTTATTAAAAAAAATGACATAACATTGTTTCATATATTTTTTTAATAACAAATTATTTATTTGTTTAAATAATGTTTAAATAATGCTTCATTAAATGTTCATTTTTTATTCAAGGATTTATTTATGTAAGTTAACAAGAAGACGTAACTAAATCAGTAATTATGTTCGCTTAAGTACCCGCATTGAGGTGTTTAAGCGGGTTCTGTTAAGTATGTGGGGGTCGCACCAGTGAAACACAGGATATATATTTCACAACTCGAAATATCCACAAAACTAAAAATGCTTGCTTACTAAAAATACGTGTCACCTCTCTGCTATCTCAATAATTCCTCTCATTTACACAAAAAAAAATACTAATTTAAATACTAATAAAAGTTACAAATCTTTTTGGCTTCTGAATAATTCTTCCGCTTCCTGTCGTCTTTGGTTGGCTTTTGCCATCTGTTTATTTCGCCTGCTCCCTCTGCATCTTTATCGTAGGGTTCACTGTATGATCTTTTGCTTCCAACGAGGCGTCGTTTGAAAGTAACTCGTCGTTAATGAGAAGAAATGCTGCTTTAAGCCTATCGATGCTTACACGAACTTTACGCTCTCCGATTTTAATTTCGAAAGTTTTGTCGTTCCGGTTTAAAACTTCATAGGGTTCGTAGGGTGTTTTTAGCGGCTTCCTAACCGAATCATCGCGCAGAAAAACATGCCTGCTTGTTGGCATGGTTAGATGTAGGAACCGGTCGAACTTTTTCCATCATTTCTCGTAATTGTTTGACAAATTCGGTTTCTGAACTATTGTAATCGAGATCTTCGAAGAAATCGCAAGGCATTCTCAGCGTCGTCCCATATAGCATCTCTGACGGTATTGCTTTCCAACGGTGTTCGGTGCAACGTTCGCTGTCTTGGCATTTAATTGCTGTCTTCATAGTTCGGCGGAAACGTTCGATTAAGCCATTTGCCTGCGGATGTCGTGGGCTTGACCGAAAATGTTTGGCGCCCATGACTTGTGCTAGCTCGTTAAAAAGTTTTGCCTCAAACTGCTTACCCTTATATGTCGTGATTTTCGCCGGTACGCCATAGAAGGCTATCCATCCGTTAACCAAAGCCCTTGCTACCATATCTGCGAAGATATCCTCAATGGGAACGGCAACAGGCCACCGGCTGAAACGATTGATGACTGTCATGCAGTAACGGTAACCATTTGAAATCGGCAGTGGCCCCACCAAATCGATATGTATCCATGAAAAACGCTTGTCCGGCTTGTCTGATTTGCTCGCAGCCCGTGATGCTCTCGATGTGAGAAAGTTAATCCGCTACAACATTGTCTTTTCCAGGAATATGGCGTATGTAAAATCGAGGTGATTTAGTTGCCGTGGTAATGGCTTCTCCGGATTTTGCTTGAAAGCAAAAGTGATTGGTTTATGATCGGTTAAAACTGTGCAACTTCTACCCTCGATCATATGCTTGAAGTGTTTGATCGATTGGTAAATGGCCAATAGCTCGCGATCGAATGTGCTGTAACGCTTCTGGCGGTCTGTCATTCGCTTTGAATAAAACCCTAGCGGTTCAAGCTTTTCATTGTTAATGTGATGAATGGCTGCGCCAACCGAGAAGTTACTAGCATCAACGTAAAGCACCAACTTCGCATCTGGCACTGGGTGCGCCAATGTTAACGCATTCACCAAAGCTTGTTTACATTCTTCGAACGCTTTTTCCGCGTCATCGGTCCAAATGACTGGTGTTTTATCCTTTTTAATATTGCCCTTGATAAGAGCATGTAGGCGACCCTGAGTTTGCGCTGCGTTCGGCAAAAACCGCCGGTAAATTTAACATACAAATGAATTTGCGCAGCTCATTCACTGCCGTTGGCTTCGGGAAATTCGCAATGACGTCGATTTTGTCTGTTGGTCGTCGAATTACAGATTGGCTTACTTGATGCCCAAGAAATAAAACTTTCTCCTACACAAATACACATTTAGAAATGTTGATTATTAGATTATAATCGCGTAAGCGTTCCAATACCATACGCATATGTAGACGCAACACAAATATCGTCGATGTAACAGACTACGAAATTCATACCGAAGAAAACCTGGTCCATAAAGCGTTGGAAAGTATGTGCTGCGTTAGTAAGTCCAAATGGCATTACATTGAATTCGAAGAGACCGAATGGCGTAATGATCGCAGTCTTCTTTCGATCTTCTTCGGCTATTGGTATATTGAAATCGGCTTTTTTCCAAATCGATTACTGAATAGACTTACAGGCCTTGATAACGATACGCAACTGTTTGCGCGTTCAATCGACGATAGTCGTCGCAGGGTCGCACAGTGTGTGATTTTTGGATTCTAGGGGAACTAAATTAATTTCTTCGCCGCGGAAATATATTTCAAAACAAAAAGAAGTAATTCCTGAATGAATTTTGGACGCTGAATTCAAATATGATATTAGTTTTAATATCTGTGCAATGGTTTTGAAGCTACAGAATCTTTACTGTCATGGCCTACGAGAAAATTTACTTATTACGGTAGTGTGAAAGGTTATTTTTTTAATATGTTTGATTTGCAAAATATTTTTGTGTTACAATATGATAAGCATACATACACACATATTTACATGCATTACAACCTGTTTATATTAAATAATATTCACAAAACATTTTCATTATAAAAAAATGTACATACATACTTTGTATGTAGTGCAATTATTGGAATAACTAAATTAAGGAACTTCAATTTTCTTCATCGGAAGATGATTCTGTAGATGAGCTTAGTATTTTTGGCGTTTTCAATAGTAGAATGGTTTCCTCGGGGAGATTATGGATTTTTTTAGGTCGTGGATTTTTCCATACAATATCATTTGTCTGGTCATTAATTAAACGCAAGGGCACAAACGATATGGAAAAAAGGTTTTCGTCACAGCCATCTTTTGAGCATTCAGTTGATAACCTTTGCTTATATTATCTTTGTGCTGAACTACCATCACAGCCCCATTTTGACGGAAGTGTAAACTGTAATACAAATGAAAAAGAGTCCATTTCTTCAATAAGGTTTTTGTTACTTCACAAATTCTTTTCACCGTTAGATCGAGGAGCTCTTCTTTCTTTCTTCTTAAACAAGATTATATGCCGGATATATGTTAGCATGTACACTTTTCGCTTGCTGTCGAATAATTTTGTACTGTTTTACACTTAGTTTGGCATCAACCACTAGACCAAGGGCAGCTTCCGGAGAAAGCTGTGGATCTGTTCTATTAAAAAATTCTCGAACCTTCTTTATTTTTGTAGCGTGCGAAGGTGACGAAAATGAAACTTCCTCTACAATTTTAGCAGCATCCCTCCTTCCAGAAGGCATCAATTTCATCAGTGCCGCACGAGTTAGTTTCTCTTGTGATGAAGAGCAGACCACTTCCTTCAATTTCCTTTTTTTTCACTTTTAAGTGGCAGTCTTCAAAAGGTTTTTCGGGCCGACCAACTCGAGAAGTTTTACTACAAGCCGGCAGGTTGAGAAATTCAGATGGAAATGAGATTGCTCCTTCTAACCAGTCTTTTTTTTCTAATTGGGATCTTGCTTTCATTTCTCCATTTTTACATTTCTCCCACTTTTCCTTAAGTTTGCTACTAAAACGGCTAACACAAATTTCCAGAGCCCTTCTACTAGATTCAGAATCTTTTAAGTTATGCGCTTCCAGTATTTTCTGAATAATACATTTATTCTTCACAGTTCTTTTTTTGCTTGCAACCAAATTTCAAATATATCTTTTCGCTTCATTTTATGCTATTCGTGTGTCAAAAATTTAAATTAGTTAAAGATGGGCCAATCTGGGCAAACGATTTCAGTTTTCCTAAAATGTCTATGAATTGCAAGAGAAGTTAAGAGTACTTTCAAAAAGGGGACATACGGGGAATTTTTTAAAGCTAAATGCAAAGTGGAGAATCGTGATTCAAATAAATTGAAAACATTGCAAATTTTCGATATGATAAGTAGTAATAAAATAGCAAAGCTTACCTGTATCCATTACTTAAAGATTCAAGGAAATTATATTCAATAAAATTTTATGTGATTATTTATTTAAAATGACACAATCCACCTTTCTCAATTATTGCGAGATTGCTACTGAAGCAAGTATTTTTTCAAAGTGAAAAAATTCTGTACTTAGGGACTTCTCCTGCAAAAATATGAACCGCTAAGGGTTTTTTGTTTTTAACATTGCTTTGTATAAATATTTAGCTAATTCGTAAAAACATTTTTTCCCCGATTTGGAACACAAATTTTTTTAATAAAATTCCACTAGATTCTCGTAATATTACACTGTGGGTCGCCAAAGTCCATTCTTTTTTGGAACCATATTTAATGGGCTGGCCCACTCACTTTTTGATGGCTTGCAAATTCCCGCATTTATCATGTATTCAAATTCTTTCTTGGCGATTGTAAGCTTTTCTTTATTTAATCGCCGTGCATGTGAGAAAACCGGTGGACCCGTTGTGAGGATTTGGTGTCGAACGGGTGTTTTCATGATAACCGGTTCGCTGAACATCTTCGGCGTTGTTAAATCGACGAATTCAGATAACAAATCTTTATAAACGTTGTCGCTGTTGATGGAGAATACCGGCTCATATACCGTGTAATTAGAAGTACAATTTGCTTTGAGCTCCGTCTCCCTATCGATAAGCACCTTGCCTTTGATGTCCACCAGGAGTCCAAATTTTTCCAGAAAATCCGCACCCAGAATTGGTTTCGAGATGTTAGCAATCACGAAATTGAAACAGAATTCCCTTCGAAGCGCGAAATCGACTACTAACAGCGGTTGTTTTTAGTTTCTTCTGAAAGAACGAGACTGGTATAATTGAGAAGCCGACACCAGTGTCGACCAGAAATTTGAGTTTCGTATTACGATCGACGATAAAAAGACGGCGTGTTTTTTCTTTGCTGAACGCTTCATCAACCGTCGGAAATGAAGCGGTTTCTAGTTTTCCGACTTCGAAAAGGAACATGGCTCGGCACACTTCTTGGCGTCTGCACCGAATCGATGGTGATAATAACAAAGCTTGTATTGTTTGCTTCAATGCGGTAAAATCGTCTAGTCTCGACTGCGGTTGACTTTGAACCATTGACACTGATCCAAAATTTCCCATTTCCATCACCTTGTCTGCTTGTTGCGCACAACGATTCAAATCCCCTTCAGCAATTGACACCAATGCACGCACACTATTTGGCAATCGCTCAAGCCAAAAAGCTTTAATGGCATCGTCGTTCAAAGCAGTTCCAAATAAATCGCGCATTTGCCGGGGAAATTGTGAAGGCATCTGATCCCCCAGCTCGCACTCTTTGATCAACCGGTTCAACTTTTTATTTTCGGAATCGGTAAAATCTTGGATTAATCGGGTTCTGATTGCCTCGTACTTGTTGGTTACTGGAGGTGAACGTACAATGTCTGCCACGTTGCACAGTGTAGCACTGTCGAGAGAACCAACAACGTAATCATATTTAGTATGATCTTGTGTAATATTAGCATTTCGGGATTGCGAATCCATTTGTATGAAATACAGGTCGGGATCTCGCTTACAAAAAACTGACGGCTTGATACCAAACTTCGCCTAGTGCCACCACACCGGTCCGATTTGCCACATTCGCAGTGGGTGAATTATCGCGAGACATGTTGCTTTTTTCTTCCGCATTTATATTCAAATCGTTGGTAAATGAAGAACGCTCAAACGGACTTGGTCCGATGAACGATTTTTCTTCGCTATCGTGTTGAATGTTGATAAGTGTTATTCAAAAAAACCATCAGCGTTAGACCTACGCTTATTACTCTCGTTCGCGTAGACTCGCCTTTTTTGAAAAATCACGATCCGTTGCAACCGTTTTTTTGTCTATCTGCCACGTCGGCGACAAGGTAGCGACGAAATTGCCACCAATAACCGAACAAAAACGTATATGGCGTGCTTCGCGAAAAAATAAATAAATGTTGCAAGCTTATATAGGCCGCAAAGAAAAGCGAGAAGAGTAAATGACTCTTGCCTCGTATCCAAAAAGGCGGGGGGTCACCAAATCGAGGGTGCCGTACCAGTGAAACACAGATTTACATATATTTCACAACCCGAAATATCCACAAAAATTATTATTCGCTTCTATTATTCACAAAAACGCTTGCTTACTAAAAAAACGTGTCGCCTCTCTGCTATCTCAATAATTCCTCTCCTTTTTCTTGCACCTTCTTCTTCATGACGATGGTGCTTCCAGATCGGATTTCGTATGCATTACAAACTCGTAACGTAAACTTATACGGGTTTTCATTTCAATACCGACAAACTTATTTCGCCAGTTTTAAAAATACAATAAATAGCATAGATAATGTGATTTGTTAGTTTACAACCCGCCTAAGTACCTCAAAAGGCTGACATTTTTCGTGAGGTACTTAAGCGGGTTTTACTGTGCATATACATATATTTATTTTTCATAAAATCAAACATTTGCAATTTCAATTTATATATTAAATTTTTTTGTGCATAAGTATTTTGCAAAGTAAGTATAATAAATAGTCATTAATATGTTACATTTGTACCTGTACACTAGGGTTATGATTTTTTTATATTTAAATGCTTATGGTGGCAAACGATGAACTTTTGTATAAATTTCCAAAAGATAACAACAATTTTGATAAATTATAAAAAAAACTCCCGCGCATAACGGAATTCATTATCAGTTTCTAAGTGGAGAAAATTAATATTCAAACATGTTTTTCTTCTCAAATGTTTTATGGTTTTATTAAAGTGAAATAGATTCGTGGATCTAGTGCTGATACACATCGTTTTTAAATCAAAACTTGGTAGGCAAAAAGGAATTTCGGTCGAATTTGTATACTAGGTATGGGGCTATGCCATGCAACAGCCTTGTAAATGAAATGATAGTGTGCGCGGCAGGTATTTTCACGAACCAACAAAGATATCGCCAAAAAAGTAATATATGGACGAAAGTTCATTAAATGCAAGCACAGGCAAATCAAAATTTAAAAAAAGTGTAAAAAATCATAACCCTACTGTACTCTCTAAAAAGAGCATGTAAAACTACTACTGAAAATTATATATTTTTCAACAAGAATCTGTATAAATATACGTAACAGATGTTAAGGATTTGATTTTGATCTTAAGATCTTTAAAATATGCACATAAATACACATATAAAATGTTTAAAATTGCAAAAATTTTCAAACTAAAAATACATTTCCTACTAATAATAAACATTAGGGGCTCACATTTACTCTAATTTAAAATTGTTGTATAGTTTGACTTAAATTTTTAAACAGTTGGCAACCTTTTTAAATCTCTTTCGTCTGACAATTCAAGTTGAATTTGAATTTTTAAACATGTGGAAACCCTGCTATACATATGTAGCTTAGAAATAAAGCCTTTTCGAGACTCTTTCGATTAATATCGTAATAACTCATTTAACTTAGTTTGAATTCAGTTTTGAAACAGGTGGTAACCCCCTTCAAATACCACAGAAAATTCTGCATGTTCATGCCGAACATTTCAAAACGCTCTTACTTTTGACACATAAACTTGAGTATAATTAATTTCTTTCGACTTTTAAAACAGGTGGCATCCCGTTTCAAAATATTTTCCAACGAAACCCTTATTCTGGGTTATCGCAGAAACCATCGTAGTCCGATTTTCGTAAAATCTACGAAAACACGATCACAGAATCCCAATGCATTCAAAGTGTGTGCTTCATTCGTATCTATTCAGAATTAGTGGTAGCATTTTCGTAGATTTCGAGAAAATTCGGCATACAACGGTTTCAGTGGTAGCCCTGATTAAACCCCTTTCGTCCAACACCGATATTATGAACATATTCCAACTACCTGATTCCCTTAACTCAAGTGGCAACCTTCTACATTAGTTTAGAACTAAAACTCTTTTCAAAAACATTTCGATTGGTACCCGTATTTTAGTAATTTAATTAAGTTTATTGATTTTAATTTTTAAAAGGGGGGCAACCATTGTAAAACACCTCATTACTTTTGTAAATGTTCAATCTGCAGGTTTCGTAATAATCTTTCGTAGGATAGCCATATTTAAATTTTTCAGATAGCTTACGAATAATTAATTTAAATTTGACTTTTCAAATCACGTGGTAACCCTTTTCAAAATATTTTCAAATAACATTTTTTTAAGCCTCTTGGCATAAAGTTTTTAATATAATTTTCAAATAAATAATTCCCTTCAAGTTGAATTTGATTTTTTAAACAGGTGGCAGCCATCCTTCATGAGTATGGAAGTTTTTTAATATATCTCCATACCAAGCTCCAGTACTCTATCACAAATATTTCCTGAGATACACAGTATGAAAAATTACGTTTGTATGGGGAGGTGCCATGCCCCTCGTCTAATCGAGATTAAATCTATCCTATATTTAAAGTTGGGCTAAAAGACACCAGTGTACCAAATTTCATGATGATCGGTTGAGTAGTTAAAGCGTGAAAGCGTAGCAAACAAACAAACTCATTTTCAGATTTATAATATTAGTAAGGATTAAAGCATCCTTTTTCGCTAATTAAAACAATTGCGCTTATACCTATTTTGGTGAGATCTCTTCATATGTTCATTGCTTCGTTCCCAAAAAATAAAATGCTTTAATTTCACACTTAAGTAGCGATTTTTAATACATTTAAAAAACGTAATTGTTTCCACCATCTTTAATGAAAATCGATTTTTGAACGAAAAAAAAAATTTATGGAAAATACATATAAAATTTTGGTCAATTTAAAAAGTATCCACGTTTATACTGATCGGAAGAAATAAGTATCTCGCAAAAATTCGTCTAAAAACGTATCCAATTGGATCTGTTTAGATCCAAACGGCATCCCTCATGGACATACATATGTATACGCAGCGATTAGGTTATAAATATGGTGCCATCTGATACTCGAAAGCCGAAATAGCTACACACACATACATACTTTTTGTCTCCTTCTCTCATTTCCAACGCATTCACGTGTTTGCAAAATGATGACGAAGTGTTTTTGTATGGAAAACCATTTATGCCCATATATTTGAATAAAATAAACATATTTATACGATATCAACCAATACTTCCCATTTACGAAACGAAATGGAAAAACTTTAATTTTTGATAAAGGAAAACAAAAGCGATTTTCGAGATTTTCGGTAATAAAAAAAATTTTAAATTTTTTCAACAATTTTTTGCCTTTAAATGCTCTATATTTGTTGAACTTATATAAAATTTGTACGCGATAATATTTCAATTGCTCCAAAGAACCTATATATCGAAAATTACAGTTATATCTGCAAATCATAAGTTGCTAGAGCACTTTAATGGCTCAAAATTGACCCCAAAATAAGCCAATATTTACCGTTGTTTCTACGTCAGAAGTCGAATTGGTTACTAACAAGAATAATCTGTCGATAGGTTTGGAATTTCATCTTTGAAACGCCACACCTTTCTTTGAAATCGCTTCATTAGTTCTCGTGCAATGAGCGTTTTCGTGAAGCCCTAAAAATTACAGCTACAACATTTGAGCATAGCCTCCATATCGAAACGTAAGACGTAATCTACGTCAAAAAATGGGGGGTTTTCAAGAACTATTTTTAAAATATTTTTCTTTATTACAAGATGGTTTATTTTGTGAGAATCAACAATTTATTGTAATTTGTTTTCCAAAACTTATGTTGAGATATATTTCAAAAAAATTGGCGAAACGTAAGACGTATTCTACGTCAAAAAATGGGGGGTCTTCAAGAACTATTTTTAAAATATTTTTCTTTATTACAAGATGGTTTATTTTGTAAGAATCAATTTTTTGTAATTTGTTTTCCAAAACTTATGTTGAGATATGTTTCAAAAAAATTGGCGTTTTTCAAGAACTATTTTTAAAATATTTTTTTTTTTTTATGATAAGATGCTTTTTTGTGAGAGTCAACAAATTTTTGTAATTTGTTTACGAAAACTTATGATAAGATATATTTAGTAAGGTGTTAATCATCGAGTTTTTGCAAGAATTTATATTTTATTGCAGATTCCGATAGAATACCTATCCGGGTATATTATTTGTATGGCAAGATTTTTCTTTAAGGCGAAAAAACCCTAAAAATGGGTGTGGCAATTATAGGACTTAAGTTTGCGGAACGCAGATTTTATTGCGGATTACGGCAGAATATCGCTTCGTTAGAAATGGGCGTGGCTATATTTCATTTTCATTTCATTTATTTAAGTCTATGGTTACAAAAACCTTACAGACTAGAATACAAAAATTGTCTTAATACTACAGATTAGAAACTAAAACAAAAAGGAGGATTAAAAATAATGAGATAGGATCCTAGGCTCAAACAAAGATCTGGGAATCGCAAAATCAAGTTCAAGTTTATTAAAGATATTATTATATTCATTTAGAGCCCTAATAATGGGGGCGAAATCATAATATTTAGATTTAGCAACTTTAACATGAAATGGTAAATGAGACCGTAACGTTCTATTAGGTGTATTGAAGCATATTAGCCCCAAAAGTCCCGGAGAATCAATGGAGCCCCTGATAATATCATATATGAACATTAGGGAATGGATGGATCTTCTACTAGCAAGAGACTTAACGTTAATAAGCATACACCGAGCAGCGTAAGATGGAACAGGCTCATTAAAATGAAGCGGTTGCAGAGCAAACCGAATGAAACTTCTCTGCACTCTTTCAATTCTTAGGGAATGAGACGCATATATCGGATTCCAAATTATGGATGCGTATTCCAATTTAGACCGCACTAAGGAATTGTAAAGCAAATTGCGAATATATGGATCTTTAAAATCTCTAGCATAGCGCCTCATGAAAGCTAAGTTAGAATACGCCTTAGGAATGATGTAATTGATGTGGTTAACAAAGGTAAATCCCGAATCAAAGAGCACTCCTAGATCCAGGAATTCAACAACATTGCCAAGCTCAACACATGAGACTGAGTATTTTGAAGGTATTAGATTCCGTGATTTAGACAAGGTCATATGGAAACATTTATTAATATTAAGAGACAGTTTATTTCTAATGCTCCAATCAGTTAGCTTATTTAAGTCACATTAAAACCAAAGTTTAAAAATTTAGACTTTATTGCGGATTTCGCCAAAATATCTATATGGTCTTCACTAAGCAAATCAAATTCAAAAAGTTCAACTTTTAATAGCTAACAGTAGCTACACACGACGAGCATATCCGCGCACATGCGCGGCTTGCGGGTCATGCTCGTCGTTTGTTGGGCGGTTTGCGCGCATGCTCGCCAAAAATAAAAAAATTTTGATTTTCAGCGAGCATGCTCGTCGTTTGTAGCGTGGTTTGCGAGCATCGCATTGGAAATAAAAACAACAACCTCATTTTGTGTTGATGCTTGCAGTGTGCACATCGCGGATAAATGCATCCAAGCCATGTGCGTTAATTGAATTTTTGATAAATGAGGCTAAATTACTTTAGTTAGCTTTAGGACAATCTTGACCACCTTATACAAATGTTAAGCCCCTTTCTTAGCTTTAAAATTACATTAAGATAAAGTCTCTGCGATCAGCACAACCCGAGATATAACGATTTGAAGAAATACATGACTAGTCAGAATCACGAAAAAATGCAAACTAAAAAATGATATATGAACATATGTATATAGAAACAATTAACACATGCTTATTATTAAAAAAGCGTGTTTAGCACCCCTGCAAACAATTTTTTCATAGTATTTTGCATTGTAAAGAAATTTTAAAGAATTCGTTAAGATTTAATTCGATTTTTTGCCGAATTTTCTAAAATGAAATAAATTACGCACATTTCCATTCTTTTACGAAATTTCGGAAGAAAATCTGTGAAGCAACAAAAATAATGCTGCTATGTGAAGAATATCTTTCAGAATTTTTCCAGAATTTTCTTTATTTTTCGTACAGAAATTTCTTTACGAGTTCGTGTCAACTTCATATAATTTTCTTTAAAAATTCGTAAAAAAATCGTTACAGAAATGAGATACTCCTAACGATTTCCTTAAGATTTCGGGAACTTTGGTTTGCAGGGACCATATACATGATAGAAGTGAAACTTCTTAAAAAA
Source organism: Rhagoletis pomonella (assembly GCF_013731165.1). Classification (NCBI taxonomy): domain Eukaryota; kingdom Metazoa; phylum Arthropoda; class Insecta; order Diptera; family Tephritidae; genus Rhagoletis; species Rhagoletis pomonella. The sequence continues at coordinate 112,674,123 of NW_023458555.1, forward strand.
GTTGTTAGTGCCAGGTACCTACTCACGAAATTTGATGTATAAACATATGTTTACGGCTCGACAAACCATTATGGTGCATTTACATGGTATGAACCTGTTCATAAGCCGTATGAATTTTCCTATAAAAGAAGCACCAACTCTATGAAGAAATGAATGAAAGCGATATATAACTAACAATTTTGTTTTGTGCTAGCTTCGAAACTAGAAGCTTATATTTTTGTTAAATGTGCTTTAAAAATGACCTACTGCCAATAAAGCCTTGTGGATTGCTATTTTTCCATGTTTGTAATGCTTCCATTTAAACATTCTTGTGGAAAAAACAGTTTTTGTTCAGAATTGCTTGTTTACGAAACGCTTGGCATAAGTTCAAATCATAGGGATGTCGTTTTCTTCCGCTTCTCGGTGGATTTTATACTTGAAAAGGCACCAAAATATGTATGCAATACTTCTACATATCGTCGTTTAAAGTACAAAACCGCGCATCAAGAAAATGCAAAACCTCGTATGTGAGGTTGCCTTTATAGGAGAGAGTCCTAAATAAAAACGGTTCTCTCTTTTAAACTTAATTATCTCTTTGCCTTATGTCTAAGTATCGATATTTTATTACAAATGGCTAAGGGCCATGACAGAATACACGCGGAGGTTTACTATTACCAACAGAGGGGCAACCACTATTAGAAAAACTGGGCTTGAACTCAGGCTCTGCGTAATGCTCTACATAAGCCGCCACTACTTTTACATATATTGCTGGTATATTCAAAATACTATCCCGAGCAGTGTGACCGTTTTGATCCAAGTGGATCAAAACTGATAAATTTTTCGATGAATTTTGGAGAGATACTTTTTTCAATTTTGATACTTTTCCAAATATAAATGAAAAAAATCTGTAAATTTGTATTAATTTCAACTTGCTCGTGCAATAAATGTTAAATTGTTTTGGAAAATGGTTTTTCATAAAAATTATTGGTTTTGTTCCATATTAATGTTTTGATACTTAAATGAAAACAAAACTGATACATACTCATACATTTTAAGTCTCTTTTCTGCTACAATTTTTCACAAGCCCGCACTGATCCCGAACTTCGGAGTGTATATATGTAATATAAAAAAGAATGAGAGGTGCTATAAGAAAATGTACCCAAAATTCAGGAGCAAATGAAAAAATGCTCATGGAAAATAGTTCACATGTATAAATTAAAAGATATAACTTAAGCGGTTACAGCGCTAAAAAAAGGGAAAAGTTAGAAAAAATAGCAATGCGGTTTGAAGGAAACACGAAGCCATAAAATGCTTGTTTATTTCGTTAGTTCTCTGTACCTTTTAATATATGGCACTCTATTATTTGCAGTAGTTTGCAAATATTCACTAATGGTTTTAAAATCGCAAATATTTTCGTGGGATGTTTTTCTTTGATTTCGAATTGAAAATACATTACGATCATATTGTACCGAAATAAGTGCGGTATCCCTACATTTTGTAAAAGCCAGAAAGAAGCATAAACTGTATGAAAAAATTAGAGGGAGAAGTATACATGCCTTCCATGATTCAATAATACAAGGTTCGATAAACTGACAGTTGTCTCTCTCGTACCGCTCCCTTAGCAGTGGCACCGTGTTGCTTCTTTGCAAATTTACATGGAAACAGTGTAGCTTTGGTGTGAAATAGAAGTATAAGCTTTAGTGCAGTATGTTTATTTGTATATGCATATGAAGCATATTTAACTGATGAAAACATAATCTGTTTTTAAATTGGATGTTTACATCAATCTCATAGTAGTCTTATTTTAATTTTGAGTCATTTTGCAGTTTTAATACAGCTAAATAGCACATAAATTACGTAATTCACGTAGATATATCAATATTACGTTCAACATTTCGTTTAAAAAGCCAGATTTCCTGCAAATACGTTAGAATTTACAAAAGGAACTTCACTACTAATTGCCTACATTACGTACTTTTCTACTACCATTTTCGCACCAAGAGATTTCATTCTTCCCCTTTCTCCGTCCTTCGTAAATGCAACCTTTTGTAAGGGAGTGTCAAACCGCAGCTGTCAATAATTATCACACCTTGTATTATTGAATCATGCATGCCTTCTATAATTTTGACTTACATGTATATTTGGCAAGTCTTTTTGTAAACAACAAAAAATACCCATTTTCATTTATTTGCCAGCTTGGAAAATGTAGGCTTATCATCATATATATTATTTCTCTAAGGTATTTTTTTGTTAGTCTCACTTTTTCTATTTTTCTATGTAAGCAGTTCCACTAATGAGGTGTCATTTGAAAAGTCAGAGGTCCCCTGAGTGGTTATTAGGTAATATTAATGGTCATAACACCTCTGAAGTAGAGAAATTTGTTTAATTTTTTTTTACCATTGTTAAGCCACACTAACGGTATTTTGTACTGAAGCACTATTGTGACTGCAGCATCGCTTACACCGTATACGACAGTGGTGGGCGCACACATAATTCAATAATTAATGGTTCGATAAACTGACAGTTGTCTTGTGTTGCTTCTTTGCAAATTAAAATAAATAGTAGCTTATGTACGTGTGAAATAAAAGTATACGTTTTTTGTGCAATACGTTTATTTTTATATTCAAATAAAGCACAATTAACCAATGAAATAAATTACAAAATTCACAAATAGTTTAGAATTCGCAAAAGGAAATTCACTACTAATTGCCGACTTTGCGTACTTTTCTACTACCATTTTCGCACCAAGGGATTTCATTCTTCCTCTTTCTCTGTCCTTCGTAAGTGCAACCTTTTGTTTTGTAAGAGAGTGTTAAACCGCGGCTGCCAATAATTATCTCATAATTATCCTTTTGTTATTAAATCATGGGACGCGACAATAAGAGAGAAAAGAATAATAAGGAATTAAATAGTATAGTGCTCAATATTAAGAGAGTAAATTTATAAATAAAAAAGGAAAATTTAAAATAATGTTACACAATTTAGAACAACATTGAAAAAATCACCGTTAGGAAAATACTGTGCTTCAATAACCTCAATTTTCTTATATAATTATATTATATATATAGTATAATTTTTAGTAGTCAATGAAATAAAAAAAAACATTGTAGAATAGCCAAAAATTGGAAAACGTGGTACAATATCAAAGTTGTGGTATCAAATTCATAAAGGGTATTTCCACGATGCCTGAATTGCGCAATTTCGTCATTATCCTCAATTTCAGCTGAAATCGCGATACAATTCTCAATTTGACCGCATACAAAAATATCACGTGAAATTGCGTATGAATTTTCAGCGAAATTGAATTCGCGAATACCACTCTGAAAATTGCTTATTGTGATTTATTCATGAGCAAAAAGAAGAAAAACCAAACGTCAATAACAAATAAACAAAAACAAGCCGAGCCTACAGTCACAATTGCACTTCAATACTTTTACAGTACTAATTGCCGATGTCAGTCGGTAGATGGCGCGCTATACGGGTTTCCTTTGTTCATGAATTATGAGGTCAAAAATGTATACAGAATTAGGTACGGATTCGTAAACTGAGCACAACATTTTTTTTTATATAACTACGATCTTTTAAAAGGCCTATCCGTTAATAAGTAGGTAATCTATTATTAACTTTTTACAGTAAAATATTTACTATTGAAATACAATTTTTTCCAAGTAATTTACGTCAAATTAAATTTTTTCATTGTAAATGTAGTGAACATACTTACATAAATTCAAATATAAAAGCCGAAAATCATATTGTGATCGTATTGGGATTCGATTTTGAAACCGCGGTTTACGCGCTACTACGCATACCGTAACTATAAACTGGTGAAAATTATATAAAGTCGTCACAACTAACAAAGTCTTTCACGTGTGAGTCATCGTGCACTTTAGATGGCATTCAAAATCTAAATCTTTAACATAAAATGCTTTTTGTATTCCTCAGTTCTTACATATATTTATACACGAGTATATATCTTTACTACTACTTCTTTATAACAAATTTTAAATACACTATTTTCCCACAATAGATTATTATGTCTAAAATAATATCAGAAAACACTTAAATATTTAACTATAGAAATAAAAAGTTACAAATAACATTTTTTTCAAAACTTTTGATTCGTATTGATAGCTGCTAAACATTTATGCCGCTTTTTTTAGTTTTCATAATTTCATGAAATCATTCACGAATTCTTACTCAATTCTGTAATATAAACCACACAATACGTACATGAACGAAGCCGTTAAAGCGCGCCATCTGTGGCATCACCATAATAACACTTAACTTCAAAATACTGTGCTATTGTGACTTCAAGCTTAAATACAACTGTAATCCAAATAATAGGAATTTCAATAATAAGAATTGTAGCAGGCTACGCTGTCAGTTAAAAATATTCATTATCCTCTTATGATAAAAGCTGAGAAATATATTTATCTCGTAAATTGTAGATACGGTAAGTACATTCATATGTATATTGGTATTATGGTTTTTTTTGTAAATTTCGCATCACAATCTTATTTGCAACCCATATTGTTTCTGGCTACCCTGTCGGAAAAATATTCGAAAATTCCTTTTATGTGAACTGCTAAGCAATACATTTATTACGAGTATTATTGGTATGGTAAGCATATTGGTGTTTAGTATTATGGTATTTTTGGTGATTTTCAATTCAACATTTCATTTACAGAAAAATGTTTCCATTAGATATACTGACATATTGCGTTTATCTCATAAAGTCTACATAAAATCGGTAACCTTATAATTTCAAAAAGTTATTTTGTTGATCGTAATGTCCATTTTTACTACTATAGGATTCAATTTAATATAATTACGCATAACAATGCCTCGAAAAAAGTGTATGGGAGTGTCAGCTGATCGCAAAAAACGTAATTGCCTTCCAATAAAACAAGAAATGCAACAACGTTGTTTTGGTGCCATCATATTTTCAGCGATTAAGTGAAGATGTCAGTTCAAGGAGGCGACAAGAAAAGCTACCAAAGACGTATTGCGGTGCACGTATCTTCCTTAAAGACGATGAGATAGAATCAAATTGTGCTGAACGCATGGAGAAGATAGGTGAGTTTTGCTCAGCTAAACTTTATCCAGGCGAGGCAGCTGATAATACTGCATCCATCTGTTGCCACAAGAGCAAGGTGAGTTTATCACCAATTTCTGTCCGCGATGAGCTGAAAGAACTTATTGAGCGCAATGATGACATCACAAAAAACTATTTGGAGAATATCCGTAAATTTAAAACCGGTCTTGCGTTTGCTTCAGTGCAGGTGAACTTTGTCAATATTCCTAGACAAATACTAGAGTAAGACGATTCTCAGATATTATTGTTTCTGTTAAAGAAACATTTAATCAAAAAGTTAATTCTGAATATATTTTCTCCTCCAATAAGTGACACCATGTTTCCCTCAACTCATGACACTCATATATCAGTCAGTTTGTAATATGATTTTATGTATGTACCTAATAAGTATAAGTTCTGATGTACTATAAATCTCATTAATGCTTTGTAATATATGTATAATAAAAATAAGGGGTTTATAAGAATAATTATTTCCGCGAACTATTAGAACAGTCTACTTCTATTTGTGGCTGCAAAGAGGGATGAGTTTACTGTGTATTTCCGTCTGCGCAGACTGCGCATGGGCCCGCTTGTTTTTACTTAAATGTGATATAAAGCTCATTAAAATGTTCTGTAATGTCTTGCTTTAAGTTGGTTATCATAGTTCTTTGTATTGTTATTGTCCACTAAACGTGAGTGGCTTCTATTTAAAAAGTTCTAGTACAAAGAAGTTGTTGTCAGTAGCGACGTGTTTGTTGTGATTTTGACAAGATCAAAATGCTTATTTTCAGTGCTGCCAATCTTAATTTTTATAGTACTATTCGTTGGGAAATAGTATCTAAAATAGTCCATTTTAGTAATTCGATTTATCGCGATTTTTAAAGAACTTAGTTAGTTAGTGTTTTCAGAACAATATTAATATTTAAAATTGCTGGATTTGTATAATTTTTGTCCTCAAAAAGTAGCAAAATAAAAGATATCGTGGTTATCAATGGAAAAAAACGTACACAAAAATCGTATGGAAATTTGGCGATTTTTTTAATAAAATAACTTTTGCTGAATTGTCATAATATTGAGCCAAATGAACTACTGACACACTAGAATAGAGTGGCTGCATGGTTAAATTAGGAATTCGCTTATATTATCGATATTTATGTCTTTTAATCTATTTAGAAAATCATTTACAGTCTTATCGGAAATTGCCTTATTTTACGGCTTTTACTTTTTTAAAGTTTATAAGCCTGTAATTGTAAATTTTTCTACATTTAATTTGAAATAGTATGCACCAACGGATTAAAAGTAGTAAATAATTAGTACCTTTTCTAGTACTTTAAAACGCGTGACCGGAATAGACCTGCCGAAAAAGTGAGATGAAGTTATTGACAACACCTTTTTATTATTATACCATGGGTTTTAATTTTTAAAATTCATACTTTTGACATGTATGCTAATGGCGGAGTTGCCGCTTTCCTCATTTTCGGTGGTTTTTTATTTTAAAAAGGCATCAAAATGGGGAAAAACCTCCTTGTATCTCTGCATCAGTTAAACTTTTTATGGGAAGATGTATGAAAATCCAACTTGCTATAATTTCATATGCTTAACAGTTTCACAACAGTATGTTTACAGTATCTTCCCATAATTTTTCAAATGAAAAAGTGTATTATATCCATCCCACTCGATATCATTGAATTCCTCATTGGAACATGTAGTCCCTCTATTTTAGCGTATCAACAGTTCATATGGCTTCATGCCATGTAAATGCACCGTTAGGCGATTGATTTACGTAGGTTTGGTTAGAAATTAAACAATAACTTCATTTCAGTTTATTCATTTTCTGTTATAGAATTTATTTATTCATTTTTCGGTAACACCACCTTATATGAATTCGCCCTTCTTAGCATCCTTAGGACCGGGTTTTAATGGAAGTAACTGAACGGAGCGAACTGTCACACAATTATCTATTGTATGTTTAACAAATAAATGAAAATGTCTATAGTGCAATCAATAGATCCTTGCGAATTCGCCGCGATTTGTTACGATTCTCCCCATGCAATATAACCAAGGCGTTAAGTAACGTACGCACTTTTGTTTGCAAAATGCTTTTATTTATGTTGAATGAAGACAAATTCCTTTGTTCGGCATTTCTTCTTACTCGCTTTCTATCTTCCAAGGCGAATTCATATATTCTTATCACGAATTCATATATTCATGCGGTAGCAAGAGTATAAAAGCATAAAAATACCTCATAAATTATAGGCATAATTATCACGATT
>NW_023458555.1:112681458-112700642 GCF_013731165.1 Rhagoletis pomonella
AATTATCACGATTTTGCGTAGTCCAATGCACGAAATCATTTCATGGCTCTGAGTAAAAACTCGGTCCATGAACTCCGTTTCGCGTATGATTGGTGTTAATGCACTCAATTTCTACTCAAACGCATTAAATGATTTCACGAATTTGCCTGGAATTGGAATGGTAGTAAATGATAGAATTAATTACAACAAACACGTCATTTTGACATAATGCAAGCCTTAAACGTTGCGACCGTTGGTTCAGATCGAAGCGCAATCAATTTGGACATTTTTCCTACAAACATTGCAATTTCGCGAGCAGTCTCATTGTAAAATTCCATTTTTAGAATTTCTTAGTTTCGGCTTACATTTATAAAATTCAACGAAAGCACGTACAACAACTACACAAAATAAGCGCAAAATAGAATGAGATTGTATGACATGGCCATTAATGTAGCGACGAGTTGTACAACTTCTCAGAAAAACAACGTACAATCAATACACAAATTCATTCAACAGGCTCACAAACGGTGAAATCTAGAGCAACACATCACCATGTACTTAAAGGGTGAACACACCAAAACTGCGACACTTAGAAATTACTACCAGAAACAAACTAGAAGGCTTTGAAATTATTTTTTTTGTATTATATAACTTGGAAGTTTAGATGTTATTAAAATGTTAAAATGTTAGTTATTATTTTCCCCATATGCAAGTGATCGGTATTTTCATCGCACACGCGCCATCATGTTTTGCACGACTGCATCATCGACTTTACGCGATGTGCACAACTACTTTGTTTTGCACTCTTCAATATTTTTCACTGTTTCACCTGTTTTCTTCAAGATTCCTTTGACAATTGACCAATATTCCCCAATAGGGCATGGCTCTGGGCAAATTGATGTTATTTGCATTATACCACGGCAATGTGTCCTTGGCATAGTGGCAGGTTGCCATGTCCGCCTAGAACAGTGGCCTACTCCTTATCTGTTGATAAATGACAGAAGACGCCTTTTGAGGCACTCATCCCGATAAACTTGATCATTCATTGTCCCGGATGGGAAAAAAGGGCTGCTCTTACGGCCACAGGAACAAATAGCTTGCCAAACCATGGGTTTTTTTTTGGAAATTTGGACTTCATTTTCAGCTTACAATTTTCAGGGGCATCTTGACGACTTGCAGCAGTATAAAAATCTTGGCCTATAACAATGCAGTTGTATTTTTTAATTTAGAATTCGTACAACTTCCGAATGCGAGATTTCGCTGTAACATTCTACTTTGCGCCTCGGTCTGGCACTGTTTCGAGCTGTAGAACATCTCAATGAAGCTTTCCGCTTTACCTTTTGTACGAAAAACTGCGATCTCCGTACGGATTTTGCAACATAACTCGACAAAATCTTCGGATCTCGCGAAAACGCACTGAGGACCTACCGAGCACTGTTTTTATCACTTTGACCATGCTAACCCCCGCTCCCTGGTTTTCTCTTAACTGCCAGGCCTTATTTGTACCGATTAAAACCCTGCAAACTGTCGAATAGTGCAATCTTAAATTTTTTAGCAATTTTACGTGTACTTAAGGCCGGATCATTTATAAACTCGTGCAAAATGATTTGTCTCGTTTCTAACTCGGTTGCCATTTTTAACTCAACTAGGAATCAAATTCAAATGAAACTTCTTCTACGTCCAACTAAGGTCATGGTCAGCTTATGGTATTTGAATTTCAAAATATTGAATTCGTTTTGGGTTTGGGGTTTTCAAATACTAATTGTAGTAGCTGGCCACTGCCACTTAGTGACTTTGTAAGTTTTGAGATGCAGCATGATTCACAGTTAGCTGTTACTTGCTGCGTTATATATATAGTTCAGTTGGTGTCTCATATATACGACTGAATTGCCGCGTCGCGCCCTTCCGTGTACCAAAAAAATTTGAATGTAGCTCGCAAAATTTTTTTTAAGATAGTTGGAAAAGTGAGTTTGTGATAAGGGTCTAAATCAAAATGGTTATTTTTTAAGTATTTTGTCATGTGTAATTTTTAAATTATACTTTGCGTGCACCTTGTAACAATTATGGTATTCATTTTCTTAGGTTTTAGAGAAAAAGGGATGTTTAAAGTTGGTGTCTCATATATGCAACTGAATTGCCGCGTCTCGCGCTTCCGTGTACCAAAAAAATTTGAATGTAACTCGCAAAATTTTTTTTAAGATAGTTGGAAAAGTGAGATTGTGATAAGGGTCTAAGTCAAAATAGTTATTTTTTAAGTATTTTGTCATGTGTAATTTTTAAATTATACTTTGCGTACACCTAGTAACTTTTATGATATTCATTTTCTTAGGTTTTAGAGAAAAAATGATGTTTTTAAATTATGTAATTTAGAACGAATTTCCGTCATCCCTTATTAAATTTTGTTTGGAGACAAACCGGTTTCGGTGTTGCGTCATCTTCAGTGTAATTTTTCGTTCTTTCGGAAACAACAATAACAAAAAAAGGAGATGTTTTTTAAAATTATATAGAAGGGAACCAGCTACGCAACAGAAATTGAAACCAGGAATATGTACCAGCAACAATAACACAAAAATGTTTTGTATTAATTGTAACACAAATTTTTGCAGAAAACATTACAAGCATATTTCACAATGTGTAGAATGTACCAGCGCTACTGTGCATGATGACGCATAAAAATTTAAAAATAATTAATTATTAATTATTCAAATGTTTTGTAACGTAGCTTTGCCTACGCCACAATAACATATTCAACATAACCCTAGCATACGTCTTACAACTGCACATAGGTACCAATATATGAACATACATACATACATACTGGTAGGCGTACACACAAACTAACATACCAACGAGACTAAAAGCAGGCGTACATACGCATACGCGAAGCTGGCATGGTAAGCACATGCAGATTTCACAAACAGCAACTTGGATACTCATGCGCACCAACAGATGGAAGAAGTTCACTGCGCAAAAGCCATAACACGGAATAAGCCCATTCACTTCTCAAACGGTTCATACAAAACCAGAGCTAAAGCTGCCAGCATGAACTCAACCAGCATCGGTTGTCCGTAGGTAAGCATGGAGCGCAGCCTGGGCTTCGGGCCTATTTGGGGCGCTCTTAGCTTTCCTCCTCGGAGGAAGACTGATTGGTTGAGGGGGGACTGCAAGGGGGGAATACCCCTCAGGCAACACCCCAAAACCATTATGGGCTAGACCCACTTTTGGTTACGGTCTCAAGCAGACAGGGGGCGAGATCCGTTTGGGCTTGCCCAATTCCGAACACCCTGCCTGCTTGCGATACCGCGCGGCTAGCGGGCGCTGAAGGGGGGAGGGAACCACCGAACTTGAGCGATTCTTCCTTCCCCGTCGACACGTCAGTCAGCTGGAAGATGCTATTCGCCAGCGGAGACAGCAGAGCCGAGAGAAGGCTAAGGATTACATCCTAGCCCTCCAAACGCTGATCCGACAGCACCCAACGATGTGCAGCGACGACCACTTGGAGCGCATCTACGAAGGCTTGCGAGTAGAGTACCGATTATTCATAAAACGGGGCGAGTTCCATACTATCGAAGAATTAATGGAACTCACCGACGAATATGAGCTGCTCAAAAGCGAGGAGGCCAGGTAAGTTGCACACTGCCTATCCACGTCACTCGAACGATACGATGCGAAGAACACCTGCTGGAGGTGCAAAAAGTGCGGGCACCGCCGATTCCAGTGCAGAGGTCCGAGGCGACTATTCTGCTCACGATGCGGACGAGATGGAACCCTCTCCAGGAATGCCCGTGTCACGAGGAGAGGACAGCCATCTTCAAGTCACCCACCGATCAACCAACCACGTCTCAACCAGGCTGGCAAGGCCCCGATGGCCGCTTCTATGCGAATGTCCTGGTCGAAGGCATGAACATCCGAGCCCTAATCGACACTGGAGCCACCTTAACATACATCAACGGATATCTACGCAAGCAATTGGAACAGCGAAATATTCAGCCACATCCTAACAAGCGAAACGTGCAGCTAGCCGACCAAACGTGCATCGCAAGCACCCATTCCTATCCTGTCCAAATTAAATACAACGGCCAAGCAACAAACACACTGGTGGCCGTCATCCCCAATCTGGCTGAAAACATGATATTGGGGATGGATTTCCTGGCGAAGCGTGGCATCGTCGTGTCACTAGACAACTAGCCACTAGCTCCCGCCCCACCGCCGAGACTCGATACTACACACGCGCTATGCAGCCTAATTGAAAGGGCACACTTGAACGAGGAACAAAATAAAACACTAGCCGATTTTTTGAAAACTCACAGAGAGCGATTCTCCAAAATCACCGGGCCCAGCACCGCCGCCGAACACGAGATCACACTCCGGCATCATCGCCCACTAAAACAACGCTATTACCCACGCAACCCTGCCATGCAGCAGGTGATAAACGCCGAGGTAGACGAGCTCCTCGCGGGAGAAAGGATCGAACCATCCAAAAGCGCATACAGCTCCCCCATCGTCTTAGTTCGGAAAAGGCAAGGAAGTTGGCGCATGTGTATCGATTACCGCCAGCTCAATGCCGCCAGCGAACCAGACGCATACCCGTTACCTCAGATTGGAGCAATCTTGGATCAGCTGAAGGAGGCAAAATATATCTCCACGATCGACCTCAAAAATGGGTATTGGCAGATACCTTCAGCCAAGCACTCACGACCATACACCGCCTTCACCGTACCTGGTCGAGGACTTTTCCAATGGAAAGTGATGCCCTTCGGACTACACTCCGCGCCCGCAACGTTTCAACGCGCTCTCGACTCCATTCTCGGACCCGACCTGCAACCTAAAGTATTCGCGTACCTGGATGACATTATCATACTAGGCGATACTTTTTCCGAACACCTGTCGTACCTTCGCGAAGTCTTCGAAAGGCTTCAGAAACATCAAATGCAAATTAATTTCGAAAAATGCAGCATTGTGCAGCAAAAATTGCACTACTTAGGCCACGTCATCAGCTCTGAAGGAATCCACACTGACCCCAGCAAAGTCGCCGCAGTACGTGAGATGCCCGCACCACAAAATATCCGACAACTCCGACGTTTCCTCGGACTCGCCTCGTGGTATCGTCGCTTCGTCGCCGACTTCTCAACGCTCGCCGCTCCCCTCAACCAATTGCTCAAAAAGGGTCAAAGCTGGATGTGGAGCGAGCCGCAAGAACGCGCGTTCGAGGCACTAAAGGACAAACTCACCAGCGCACCAATACTTTGCTGCCCTGACTTCACCCGACCTTTCTTTTTAGAAACAGACGCTAGCGGCGAAGGGCTGGGCGTAGTACTATTCCAACGTCACTCGGAACAAGAACGGGTCATAGCATATGCCAGCCGAAGCCTGTCCAACCTGGAAAAACGCTACTCAGCTACCGAACAGGAGTGCCTCGCCGTCCTCTGGGGCATCCGTAAAATGAGGCCATACCTAGAAGGTTATCAATTCACCGTCATCACCGACCACCACTCTCTGAAATGGCTTCACTCCCTACAAAACCATTCCGGGCGACTGGCTAGATGGGCACTCGAACTTCAGCAATTTAACTTTACCATCGAATACCGCAAGGGGGCACTAAATGTAGTCGCCGACGCACTATCTAGATGCCCATTATCAACACCGGATCCGGAGGAAAACACACTATTTACCGTCAACAGCAGCAACAACGACTGGTACGATCGGAAAGCACGACAGGTGCAACTACAGCCAGACCGGAATCCCGACTACCGACTTTTGGACAACCGATTGTTTCGACACATCGCACCGAGGAACCCCCTCTTACGAGCCCCGCAATGTCTCCCCACCAACCGAAAGAGCGACATCCTAAAAGAAGTCCATGATGCCGCCGCCGCAGGACACCTCGGGGTAAAGAAGACACTCAAACGCGCACAAGAGGGTTATTACTGGCCCGGAATGCACCGTGATGTGGGCAACTATGTCCGTAAATGTCTCGCGTGCGCCGCCTATAAGGTAGAGCAACGACGCCCGGCAGGATTAATGGCTACGATGCAATGTTCCTGACCATGGGAGATCATTACAGCTGACTTTGTCGGACCCCTTCCACTTTCGAAGCAAGGTAACACCTGTCTGTTGGTTCTAGTTGATAAATTCTCCAAATGGGTCGAACTGGTCCCTGTCCGCAACGCAACAACTGCCACAGTCATCAAAGCGCTACGGGAGCGAGTCATCTATCGATTTGGCTGCCCCGCCGTTTTCCTCAGCGACAACGGTCGACAGTTCACCGCGACCGCCTTAGCACGGAGAGAGCCAACCGCGTTATTAAAACAATGATAGCGCAACGTTCACAGCAGGACCATCGGTCGTGGGACCAAGAATTACCGGAAATCGCATTTGCCATCAACACCGCCCACCACGAGTCTAAGAAGGCATCAGCCGCCGAAATTAACTTCGGATGAAATCTCGTGGCACCCCAACAAGTCAGAACAGAAGGCGCCGTCCCGGAGGAACCGCTAGCTGTTCGTCCCGCGATCACCGAACAATGGAAAGAAATAGCGAAGCACCTCACCACGGCCGCCAACCAACAAAAAAAATATTACGACTTACATCGACGCCCATGGAAACCCAAAATAGGAGACAGGGTGATGAAACGAGACCACCCCCTCTCTTCCGCCGCGGGGCACTTTGCCCAGAAACTTGCACCGAAATTTTCGGGGCCCTACCTGATCACTAATTATGTCTCAACCAACACCGTCAAACTCACGCACGCCGAGCACCCAAATAGGCCACAAGTCCGCGCGCACCTTCAGGACTTAAAACCCCTTCACGACTAATCCGACTCTCCTATGAAGCGCCTCCCCGCAATGCTAATATACCTCTCCTCTGCTTGCAGAATCATACCGAAGTCGTAACCAGAGTAGCGCAGAAGAAAAGAAGAGATATAACAAAACATATCATATAACAGCCGCCGAGAATACCCACAAGCATGTTCAAGGCAGCCGCGTCCAGCCGAAAACGCCGCGGGCGACAGCCGACCCCACCAGACGAACCTCGGCCAGTCTCACCATGGCGACCGCCATTTGAAGCCGTACCATGGCCGCCGAACAAACCACGGATCCTGAGCGTCAGGATATTCCACGGGCCTCCGCACCAACAGCTGTTCGCCATGTCAGAGCGTCCAGCCGACGCGGCGACAACAGCCGCCAACACCACCGAGCCAGCCGCGGCGACCACAAACCCAGCCCGGGAGATCACTCCCGAATCAAGGGTAACCGAAACATCATCCGAAGCGGACCCGGCCACAACAAAAGACGGAACGATCAACAGGGACATTTTCGACCCATGCAAAAAGCTGCGGCTAAGACGACCGAGCACCGCATGCTCGCCACACAGATAGATGCGAACCACGCCATCGTCCGGGCAAAGGGGAGGACCAAGGTGTTTTTTTTTGCTAATTCTTGAATTAACAAAAAAAACCAAAAAAAAACAAAAAAAAAAAACTTTGTACCTATATTATAAGCACATGAATTACAATCTCATATCATTATAAATTAAACTTTGTACCTATATTATAAGCACATGAATGTAGGAATGGCCTTCCCAATCCTTTTAGTCTTTAATTAAAACGCGCATTTAATGTTTACAAAACTGGACGTTTATTCGCACACACACGGTTACATATAAATTTTAACTTTAAATGCTACGACTAGCTTAACAACTTCGCTTGAAGGCGGTCAAGTACAATCTGCCGTATTGCTGTCCTTCGTTTGTCTAGTGAAGTCTATAGTTGAGTATGTTCAGTGTGGTCCGTTCAATCCTTGTGAGTGTTGTATTCGTCGATCAGTCTTAGTACGGGTCCCCACTGTCATACTTGTATGTTTGTATGTCGATGGCCGCCTACATCATTTCCCACATTCGGCCATCCTGCGCGATCATTCGGCCTCGGATGATGGATTCCATTTCTTTAGAAATTTGGCTACGGTAATTGTGCGGTCTGACCCTTCGTGGTCGCCGATCTTCTCTGTGGCGTAGCGTCCGTTTCGCATAATCCTCGCAATCCTATATGGTCCGAAGTATTTTGGCTTTAACTTGAGTCTCGATCCGTATTGCGTTCGCTTGATTGCTACTAGCTCGTCCATGGCGTACTCTTTTGCAGTTCGTCGACGTTCGTTAAACGTTCTGCGGTTTTCTTGCTGTATTTCGGCAATTTTGTCGCGTGCTTGGTGGCATACTTCTCCCCTCTCTTCATCAAACTCGTCGATGTGCTCCTTCTGCAGAAGCTCTTGCTCCATAGGTGATACTGAGATTTCATCTGGCTTGTAGGTTGCTGCCGAACTCTGTACCGTGTCTGTTCGCGTCCTGCTTACAT
Organism: Rhagoletis pomonella; assembly: GCF_013731165.1. Classification (NCBI taxonomy): domain Eukaryota; kingdom Metazoa; phylum Arthropoda; class Insecta; order Diptera; family Tephritidae; genus Rhagoletis; species Rhagoletis pomonella. The sequence continues at coordinate 112,689,788 of NW_023458555.1, forward strand.
GAAATACATCTATCTCGCATTCTTTATTTTGCTTCGTTCCGGCTTCCACGCATACGTTTCCGGACCCTGCTTGCAGCCCGCTGATTTGACTTGAAGGTCTTCCATCGCGAAACCTCGCCCATTCCGCACCTCGTTCGTACACACCTGTCTTGCTGGGATTCGCATGCTCTCGTGGTGATCCTACGATACCACCATGCCTAACACTCGTACCGTGTTCACTTACACAATCTCGCATTTCATCACGTCTACGCTGAACCTCAGTCGCATCTGCCGGTCTAGCACTTATTCTCAACTTCCTCACAATATTCGTTATCAGATTGTAAATATTGTTCAAATCATCGGTGATCGAATTATCAGGATTTGCACTTGCGCAATTTCCACCCCACTGCCTTGCGTTTTGCTGCGCCATCTCCTGAATTCTTTTCGACTCGCCCAACCTCTACGCAATTACCAGCCTTCGCCTTGCGCACAAATGAGCTTTCTCCAACTTGACCAGCATTTGGGGAATTTCCGGCCACTGCCTTCCACGCCGCTGCACCTTCACACGGATCTGCTCCGTCTCGCACCACACTAGCGCAATTATCGGCCACTGCTTTGCGCTCGAATGCATCCTCGCGTCCACTGAACTTTCTCGCCTTCTCCTTAAAAACGGCACCATCTTCCGTAACGATAAGGTCAACGTGTTTGAGGACATTGTTGCCTATCACCAGCGGGTAGTCCAAATCCCGCTCCCTTGCCACATGTCAAGCGGAATTCCATCTACTTGCATTGGGATGGTAAAACTACCCATTGTCGTTATTGCACTGTTACCGATGCCCACCAGTCGCCGCTTCTCCTTGCTGAGCTCTGCATCCAGCTGCAGCATCAACAAAGTGTCATGACGCATTAGACACAGGTCTGACCCTGTGTCGTTAAGTGCCGAAACTGTCTGATTCGAAGTGCTAAAATGGATGTCTTTAAAAATCAGGCCGCTCTGCCTTACCGCCATAATGTTTGCTGGAGCTCTCTCGGTCTTCACTTCATTTCCAGCGCTCTTGCACTCACCCGCTCGATGACCCTCGTTGCCACATTGAAAACATCTGATCTTTTTACGTGGACAATTTCGAGCAACGTGGGACTGATCACCACAGTTGAAACACCCTTTGCTTGAGGCCGGTGAATTTCGTAAATCCGTGTTTGAAGACGTTGGCTTTACATAATTCCTACTCGTGGTCTGTGGTTTGCTCGACCGGATCTTCGCGTAAACCTTGATCTGTTCCTTCAGCTCCTTGATATTTCGCGCCTGATACAAGTTGCTCTTATTCGCGCGATTATCTGAAATCCCCTCGATGAAATACTCGATCAAGCTGGAATCATCGAGACTGGCTGGTTTGCTGAACTCCATCATTGCATACAGATACTCCCGCAGATCTTCGCCTGTTCGCTGGTGGCGCTTCCGAAGGACGCGGTGTAATTCCGGCGACGACATGGTGACGCCAAACTCCGAGCGCAGAGCGGATTTTAGAGAATCCCAATTGCTAACTCCAGTTTGGCTTCTAATAAAAAGTTTTGCTCCACCCTTCAGCAACTGCTTGGCGTAGATGAATTTCTGAAGGTCGCTCCACTGCACAGCCATTGCGTTGGCCTCAAAATCCTCCAGCCACTGCTCAAATATCGGCTGACCAGACCCGCTAAATTTGGACAACGAGGCCTCAATGTCTCGAAGAGTGAATGCTGGACGCTCAGCCACGGACCCACGTACGCTTCGCCTACTTGCAGCGTCATCGAAATCGGTATAATCGCCGTCGCGCACATTCAGGCCGAAGTGTTCCAGCAGCCTGTCCTGCAACGTCGCTTTCCGTCCGTTAGTCGACAAACCTAAACCGCCCAACTTTTCCCTAAGACCGTCAACCGTCAAGCTAAAAATTTCATCACGGTCCATGTCTTACAATATTATCAATTAAAATTTCTATTATTTAAATCGATGTGGTAAAATGTTTGAACTTCTCGGTATTTAACAGACATACATTTAATACTGATACACAAAATACTCAAGTTATTTGTTTCATTTAATTTCCTAATAATCATTTTTTCAATTATTTCTATTATTGTGTACGTGACTGTACCGCATTACCCTCGCACATGTTAATCTGTACACATAAAATGAAAAAATTGCAATTGCAAATACAAAACTACCCCCAGTGGCGTGAATAAAATAGCGCTAACTCGTATAACCAGCAAATTCGTGTATATATTGCTTTTACTACCTTAACATGTAAATATGTACGTAAGTATGTATACGCTAAAACTACTTAGCTGCACTGCGCTGTTTCATCCCTCGCCGCTGTCTCCAATTCTTCGACTTCGCTGTCGTATGCTGCTGCTCTGCCCACAATGCCGCTACTTCTGCCGACACTATTCGCTGCTGCTGTTGTTCGGCGCTGCCTGGCTCTGGCGCCTCTTCCGATGCTGGCGCTTCTTGCTTAGCGCTTTGTTAAGCGACGCAACCACTACTGTTTGGCGTATTTACCGTTTGATGCACTTGTTTATTTGTCGCAATTTTTATTTTACCGCTTGCCGGCGATATTTGGCAAAAATAGCTGATTGTGTGGCGTGGCTAGCTCAAAGTACACCAGAACAGTTACTTGCGTTTTTGTCAATTTAATTTCTCAAAATAGTTTACTAAACGGATTGGGCGATTTGATGATCGTATGTAATTTTTAAATCACTGCAGTAAATGAAACTTTGGCTAGCATATCGCACGGCACACACAAAACACATATGTAATACATGTATAAACGCTTATTTGCATAGTTGTACGCACATTTTATTTTAATGTTTTGCTAACTCACAGGAGTGGATTTTATCCCACTTCTGACACCACTTGTAGGAATGGCCTTCCCAATCCTTTTAGTCTTTAATTAAAACGCGCATTTAATGTTTACAAAACTGGACGTTTATTCGCACACACACGGTTACATATAAATTTTAACTTTAAATGCTACGACTAGCTTAACAACTTCGCTTGAAGGCGGTCAAGTACAATCTGCCGTATTGCTGTCCTTCGTTTGTCTTGTGAAGTCTATAGTTGAGTATGTGTGGTCCGTTCAATCCTTGTCAGTGTTGTATTCGTCGGTCAGTCTTAGTACGGGTCCCCACTGTCATACTTGTATGTTTGTATGTCGATGGCCGCCTACATCATTTCCCACATGAATTACAATCTCATATTATTATAAATTAAACTTTGTACCTACTTATACACACATATACCTATTACAACCAAAAAAAAATAATAAAATAAAAAAATAAAAATTTTTAGATAATAATAATGAATAATAATCAATAAAAAACCAAGGCCGCCCCACACACACCGACCGAGCCAGGGTACAACGTACTCTGGTAAATAATACCTAAGGCTGGCCCTAAGGTAGTGCAGGCCTCAGGCCATAACTCTAGAATACCGCAACTTGTCGTCCGCCGAAGTGGGAGGGGGACTGTAACGTAGCTTTGCCTACGCCACAATAACATATTCAACATCACCCTAGCATACCTCTTACAACTGCACATAGGTACCAATATATGAACATACATACATACATACATACTGGTAGGCGTACACACAAACTAACATACCAACGAGACTAAAAGCATCCCTATGTACATACATACAGGCGTACATACGCATACGCGAAGCTGGCATGGTAAGCACATGCGGATTTCACAAAGAGCAACTTGGATACTCATGCGCACCAACAAATGGAAGAAGTTCACTGCGCAAAAGCCATAACACGAAATAAGCCCATTCACTTCTCAAACGGTTCATACAAAACCAGAGCTAAAGCTGCCAGCATGAACTCAACCAGCATCGGTTGTCCGTAGGTAAGCACGGAGCGCAGCCTGGGCTTCGGGCCTATTTGGGGCGCTCTTAGCTTTCCTCCTCGGAGGAAGACTGATTGGTTGAGGGGGGCTGCAAGGGGGGGAATACCCTCAGGCAACACCCCAAAACCATTATGGGCTAGACCCATTTTTGGTTACGGTCTCAAGCAGACAGGGGGCGAGATCCGTTTGGGCTTGCCCAATTCCGAACACCCCTGCCTGCTTGCGATACCACGCGGCTAGCGGGCGCTGAAGGGGGGAGGGAACCACCTCCCTACAGCGCCTAGCGGCCGCTAATACATACGGGGGGACTGGGCAACTTTTCGATGCCCTGGGGGACCGTACTAATCATCAGTTGTCCGTAGGTATCACCAATCTGGACCGCCAGCACCGCTACCGCCCTAAGGGCGACATTTCTACCGAGGACCGCCCGCTATTCACCGTCACCCAGGGCCGCCGCAATAACCGTTGCCACCATTAGGGCCCGTACCGTCGCTCTAATCACCGGGGGCCGCTACTATTACTGCCGCCCCAAGACTGACAATTCTATCGAGGACCGCCCGCTATTCACTGTCATCCAGGGCCGCCGCCATAATCATCATCACCGCTAGGGCCCGTACCGCTGCTCTCATCACCGGGGCCGCTATTACCACTGCCGCCCCAAGGCCGAAGCTACAACCGTGGGCCGCCCGCCATCATCACCGAGGACCGCGAACGCTAACTATCGCCAACCAGGGCCGCTGTCACCATTGCCGCCATCAGGGCCCGCTGCTACTGTCTTCATTACTGGGGCCGCCGCCACTAGTAACACTCGCGTCACCGTACAATTACCCGCCGGATAATCTCCGACACCGACTGCCGACTCTCGCTCTTTACCTTCCGCTCTCCCCTGCACGACAAGTTGCCGGCCTTCTAGATAGCCGCGTGTGTGTGTGGGTGTGTTCGACTTAATACACAAGTCATTGTGTTTTATTTGGTGGGGGTTAGTGGGACCTTCGCTGGACTCTGGAGCGGCTGAGCATACCTCAGCCACCTCATAGTTTTATTTGAATGATTTTTCGACATAAATACAAAGAATGCAGTCAACCTTTGAGATATACCTTGCGGCTAAATTGCCGCGGCGCGCCCTCTCGTGTAACTTTCAAAGCGAGCCCTACGAAGGGTTAAATGAGTTGGCTTTGCTATCATATCCCTATAAGATGGGTAGCGGTTATTTATAAAGTTAACTATGTGGCCACACTCACTTGTGCAGGTGTTTGATCATTGGTTACCTTTCCCACGTTCTCATGTATCGGTGTAGGCTCTCTCTCCGTTGGTAAACACACATATTGGTTAAATAGTTTAGCAACTGCTTGTTAACAGCAACGTCGGTACAGAACGAGAAGACTGATTGATTTGTCCACATCAACTTTATCTGCCCCACTGTGCGATGTTAGCTAGCTGTTATTGGTGACTATTTTAGAGGTTACTTTTGTTGTTACCTCTGTGTTAGCGCTGTAGATTTCAGCGGTTACCTGCTTCGTTACTCGTTTGTAACTACAGGTGGTTTAAGGTGTTATCCAGAATTATATGCAGGTTAGAGTCTTGGTTACCTCAACCGGCTTTAGGTGTTATTCCAGCGGTTATAATAAGGTTACTGTTATTAAAGCTCTTGGTTACCTTTTTCCTATAAATCCTTAGAAATAAAAGATCCTTTTTAGTTTGAAAGTTTATTAACTCTTATGATTTACGATTTGTTTCTCAACTTATTCAATATTGTGGAGAACGTTGTATTAAAGATTCCTTAATATTGATATTGAATCACTACTTTAGTATGACTACTCAGCAAATTTTACAATCAGTTATTACAATAAATTTTTATATTCTTGTGGAAAGCGTTGTATTAAAGATTTGGTAGGACTATTCAACAAATTTAACAATTAGTTATTAAAATAAAAATTTATACATTTTTGTAGCGGCAGCCGCCAATACCAATTTAGTAATCAACACGTAGTTTTATATACTATCCAGGAAATATTGTACAGGTCCACTGCGACAAACGGTGCGGAAATTGCGAAGGCAATGTAGGTAACAGTCGGCCTATTGAGCAAAACCAATATCCACGACGCACAACGTCAAGGGTGGCATCTGTTTGATATGTAGTACGACGTAGCGATTTCGCAATTCCACGCTGTACATTTTTCTGGTTGTCCATACATAGGGAATGAAAAGTGATGCCCGGTTTTTGAAAAATCTGTTTGGAGTATGATATTAGAGTAAAATAAATCCAAATTATACCAGTCTACATTACCTTTCCGTAAAATCCCGATTGCGTCTAGTTTCAAAAGTCTTACTCATTTCTCATTTGTTAAATGATGAAATGGTAAGTCCTTCAATGCAGGCCTCACGGGAAATATCCTTAAATGTTGAAATGGTGGGCTCATAATCGTCTCTGGTGAGCATTGAAGCAGAGGAAATCGTTTTTGGCGAACGGTTCAGCGACTGCAACGAAAATTAAAGTCAGCAGTCGAAACTAAGTAAAGGTAAATACTAATTGAAATGAACAAATTAAGGATCAAAAATACTCATCAACTTTTAAATCTATGTATTTACATTAAAGGAACTATTTACAATGGAATAAAACTATGTACTTATTAAATAAATCTATTTACACCTGGCGTTATGTGGCACACTAAAACTAACCTTTAACTGTATTTATAACGTACGCTAAGTATATATTGATGGCTGAGTGGAAGATCGACACATCTCAGCATCCAGTTCGAAAACGCCCTATCTCAGAAAATTTTTCAATAACGCTCTATCTCAGAAAACTTTTCAAGAACACCCTACTTCAGAATTTGATTGAAAAATGCCCTATCCGAGAATTTGATTGAAGAACGCCCTATCTCGGCTGCCGATTCAAAAACGCCCTATCTCAGCTAATTTTCAATGTATTACCGTTTGAGATAGGGCGTTTTTAAACTGAATTCTAAGATAGGGCGATATTCAACCAAATTCTCAGATAGGGTGTTTTTCAATAAAATTCTGAAATAGGGCGTTTTTCAATCAAATTATGAAGTAGGGCGTTCTTGAAAAGTTTTCTGATATAGATCGTTTTTGAACTGGCTGCCGAGGTAGGTCGATCTTCCACTCAGCCATCGATATGTATGTACTAGGGATGTTGCGAATGTGAAAGAACAGTATTTTTGGGGAAAGTTGTTCCTCGCAAAAATACTGTGGTCAGTGTAGCTGGATTAGTAGAGTTCACTCTTTGATGCGAAAATGCGAAAGGCAAAAATTAGTTTTTGTTTTGTGCTTTGCTGTGCGTTTGTGCGAAACGACGCCAAAACGGTGCCATATGTTTGTTGTAAAAAACTGCCGATTTTCGCACTTTCGCTCAAACGCACACAGTTTCGCACCAAAGAGTGAACTCTAGATTTGATTCTTATTTGATTTGTGAGCATGACGGTCTAATTTTTCACATTCCATTTTATCTCTATTTCGCTGAGTGCTAATTTTGACAACTATCACAAAACCAAACAACCGCTTAAAATTATTTTGGTGGGTTTTTCTGTTAGGTAATAAACGAAAACACGGAACTTAATCATATAAAACCGTTTTATGACAAAAACTAATAATTACACTTGTATAAGAAAAAGTAGAAAAAACTAGCAATGCATCTAGGGTTTTCAACAGATCTTTGACAAATAACATTCTATAGCTACGTAATTCTTATCTAATTAAAGGTCAGACCTATAGCTTTTTAATTATTTGAGCATCGATTCTCTTTATAGCTATATGTTGAACAATTCTGCTGAAAATACCTATTAAAGGATCTTATTCATTGACTTTAAATCGCAAAAGACAATTTTCTCACAGAAGTTTTTAGCAAAGGATCCAGTGTACATATATTCCTATGAAAAAAATGTTTCCCGACAAGAGAACAAAATAACTGTTTTTAAAGCACGGAAAACAAAAAGAAAATCTTATTAAAAGGATTATGTTCTCTTTGACGTAGATCAAGGGGAGGTGGGAACTTGTATGACTCGGTTATATAGCTTGAGAAATAATATGTTTTATCGAAGTTGATAAATCTGACAAGCTCTCAGTTCGTCGGAATATTTTTTTATTTTATTTTATTTTTATTTTATTTTTATTTTTTATTTTTATGTATCTTACCGCAAAATTTGGACCACGTCAACCGATTTCGATAAGGAAAGGTAGTGTCTCAGAGGTGGTCCCATACTAATCTGGTTAAGATCCGACAGTGGATCATGAGATATATATATATATATATATATATATATATATATATATATTTTAGGGCTGTGCGATTAATTGATTACTCAAAATTTTAATTAATCATAAAGTAAATAACTCAATTATTCGATTAATTGGAAATTATGATTACTCAAAAGTTCAGTTACTCGAGTTATCAAGATTTTTGATTAACCAAAAACAAAAATATTTGAGTAAAATGCTTTATGATTAATCAACATTTCGAGTAAAATGAGTAACCAACATTTCAACTCTTTACATATGTATAAATTAGTTAAAGTTCCTTGACAACGTTTCTGTTTTCAAAAATTTTTTTCATACACAAAATGTAAAAAAGAAAATAAGCATTTTCCAAAGCAAACTCTATTACGAGCAACATTATTTTTTTTTGAGCAATCATATTTCAAGTAACTCGATTAATCATCGTTTTGAGTAATCAAAATCTTGATTACTCGAGTAATTGATTAACCAAATAATTGATTAACCAACTTGCTCGAGTAATCGAATAATCGCACAGCCCTAATATATATATATATTTTATATGAGAGTTGAAGTCGGTTTTTTTGCTAACAATTACTTGGTTACACAACCCTACCCAACGTGGCATCTCCACAGGCAAAAAAATATTAGCCAAAATTTGTCATTTTGTTTGCCAGATATACGTTTTATAAGTACACTAGCAGATCCGGCGAACTTCGTCCCGCCCAAAATGATTATATATTTTATTGAAACTTTTTGGTCCAACATTTTCACCAACAATTCACGTTTACGATTTTCATTGGCACATTTGTCTGCTAAGATTAAGGCTTGGTGGTCATTTGCCGCTTTAAATAACCTAAGGAAATTGTTATATCCGTTCTTGAAATTCTCCAGTTGTGCGGCATTTCATAGCACGGTTATTCGCAAAGCGAAATAAATTTTTTCCTCTTCGCTCCCTGGCGGCAACAATGACCCGGTTCTGTAGTGAATGTCCTAGAAGCTTTACAGTATAGTAGGTGGCAATTTCAAAATGGGTGCGAATCATTGTTCTGCAGAAATGCAATATACATCTACTTATTTCAGACGAAATACCTTAAAAGTTTGAACGCATAATAATATTGGAAAATCACATCCATTGGGCCAATTGCAACGCAGGAGCGTTCGATATACTCAATGGTGCAACAGGTCGATTTAATCTGACCTTCAAGGCCCCTTTTCTCACTTGGCTATTTTTAGTAATAGCTCGACTTCAGCACCACTTGGCAGCACGTTTTTGCAATAGTATTGCATACATATTTAAAACATTAGCCAAATCGGATCATAAATAAGATTTTTAGTAATAACTCAACTACAGCGCCAACTGTCGGATTAAATTGTGAAACTAAACCATCCAGAGACCCACTCAAATACACAAAAAGTTTCGTTAAAATCCGTACAACCATTTAGGAGGATTTCACTCACAAACACACCTACAGAAGAATAAAAAAATTCATTCAAAGATAGCTAAAGGTCGGTACGTTTGTAGGCCTCACACCCCTTTTCAAATAGCCAAAATTTTCTCCATGAGTATGGGCTTGATTTCAACTATATACATATCTCCATACGAAGTTCCGGTACTGTACCATGAATACTTTCAGAGATATGCAGTATAAAAATTCGATTTATATGGGAAGTGCCACGCCCCCCTTTCCAACAGCTGCCCTCTTTCTTCATGAGTATGCGATTGATTTTGTATATCTCCATACCAAGTTACAGAACTCTACCATAAACACTTCCAAAGATAGGCAGTATGAAAAATTCGGTTTGTATGGAAAATTCCACGCCCCCTTTTCCAATAGTTCCAATTTTTCTCCAAGAGTATGCGATTTATTTCGTTTTCTCCATACAAAACTCTAGAACTCTACCAAAAAATTTCCAGAGATAAGCAGTATGAAAAAATCGGTTTGTATGGGAGATGTCACACCCCTTTTTACTATAGCTAAAATTTTTCTCCAAGGGTATGCAATTGATTTCGTATATCTCCATACCAATTTCCAAAACTCTACCATGCACACTCTCAGAGATATGTAGCATGAGAAATTCGGTTTGTATGGGAAGTGCCACGCCCCCTTTACATATAAATTTTTTTCAGCCTAAAACACTCCTTGGGACACGTGCGGCAGGTGGCAGTTTCAAAAAAATCGGTTCAGCCGCTCTCGAGCCTTGCGAAAACTAACAAACGGCTTTCTAAATATATATTAGTTGAGATATATTATATATTATAGTTATATTTTGACAGTATCCGTTGTTTCTGATTGGGGCAAAAAAATCTTGCCTAGTGACGAATTCGCCCCTTGATATGGTCGTTACTTAAAGCTATTTATATTCGAAATTGCATGAAAATTGGAAAACAGGAATCTATAAGCTTATCCAGGCAAAAAGCTACCTACGCACCGAATTTTAAGCAAATCGGACCATAAATACAATTTTTTCGAACAGATCGGTCCCTGGTCCACTTCTCGGAAAAAAATGGACCATATATCCTAATATATGCTAAAAAACTACTTACGTACCGAATTTTAAGCAAATCGGACCGTAAACACGATTTTTTCGAATAGATCAGTCCCTGGTCCACTTCTCGGAAAAAATTGACCATATATCCTAATATATGCTAAAAAACTACTTACGTACCGAATTTTAAGCAAATCGGACCATAAATACGATTTTTTGGAATAGATCGGTCCCTGGTCCACTTCTCGGAAAAAATTTATCAAATATGCTAATA